>NW_008238355.1:1576034-1591718 GCF_000691975.1 Corvus brachyrhynchos
CCGAAAGAAACACAATGAAAAAATATTTCCTTCAGGAAACAAGAGAAAAAATACTTTATTGAATTCTCTTAGAGAAAAAGGTCAGTGAAAATATCAAGAGAATAGAAGAAAAACAGACCTTGGAAATGCATTACACAATATGAATATATCACACAGCCTTAGGCACTATATAGCTGCCTTTTCCTAGTTTACATGCCTAAGTTTCCAGAATGATACCACATTCAAGCCTTCCCACCTGTGATTATATCAAAGAACTTAGTAGTGAACCTGTGAGTTTTTCAGCACTTCTTGTTTTTCAATATTAAACAGAAAGTCTCTGGCAAGTGGCAATAATTATTGATATATATTAGCGTCCCCAATTTCCTTACCACCTTGGCAGTACGAAAAGCAGAAAAGGCCCTGCTTCTGAGTAAGCCCTGCTCAGCAATAACTAACACATCTCTATATTATCAACCCTGTGTTCAGTACAAATCCGAAACACAGCCCCATTCTAGCCACTGTGAAGTAAGTTAACTCTTCCTCAGCCAAAACCAGTACACCATGAAAAATTAAAGCATCAGTCAACTGTAGGTGTTGTTGCATAGATTAGCAAGAAAATTATTTAGAAAACAGCTATTTTTGGCAGGGCTTCAGTTAACAGAATAAGTGCTTACAGAGTAACACTGAGTTTGTCTGTCACACCCCGGTTAATCTATATGTCATGATTTGATTAATGCACTACATCGATTCTTTTGATTTACCAACATCTACAATACCAAATGCGTGAGTGCAATATTAAAGAAATATATTTCAAAAGACTGCAAAAATTATTTTCCTTTTTTCTTCTGGGCACAAAGGTAAAAAAAAAAAAGAGAAGTAAGATACAACTGATACACAAAGATCAACCTTAGGCTTTTGTTATATAAAACTCCAATGTTAACTGATATTCCTTCAGGAATGGAGCGTTTAACTGTGATTTGTGTTCCCTTTGGGATAATTTAATTTACACATTTACTTAAGGGTCAAAATGAAGTAACCGTATCTTTTGTTTCCAATCTCTTGCCATGTGTGCATCTCAGAGAGTACAGAAAGTGTTACTGGGAATAATTAGCTCCCAATTATCACCTTTACATTTCCACTTGTTCTGCTCATAAAACTCTGAAAATTCTCTCTTGCTCAGCTAGTAAAGGCTGAGTTTTCTTCTTTTCCATTTCTACTGGGTCACTGTGTGAGAGAGCACCCTTTTCACTGAGAAGAAAATTCCCAAACTAATAACTTTTCAGGTGGGATTGGAGCCGTTCTTGAAGAATCTCAGTTGTTAAGTACCTCTTTGTTCTAACCATCGTCAAGGGATACCTATTCTTCTGTGTACTTAGTGTTTTCACAAGCCCATTTTCTTTAAGTCTCAGCTATACAGCATCTGCATATTCCTAAGGCCAGCCTAAGGTGAATTTTCAATATCTTCACTGAAACATATAAAGAAAACATTAGAAGATGTTAATTAAGTAACCAAATTGTGGGTAAAGGACTGTGTAAAAGGACAGAGTATAAAATTAATGGAGTGAGAAGAGTGAAGCACCATCAACAGCTGAGCTTCTTGGAGCCTGCTTTGAAATCAGCCCTGCCTGATTTCATTCGTTGTCTTTTGGTAAGTGACACGTGTCAATTAAATATTCTGATGACACAAAGTATCCTCAATACAGGAAAGGGTTGGAGATCACCTAGCTAAGGCAGGTTCACCTAGAACAGGTTGCACAGGATCGCCTCTGGGTAAGTGTTGAACATGTCCAGGGAAGGAGACTCCATAACCTGTCTGGGCAGTATGCTCCAGTGCTCTCTCATACTTACAGAAAAATAGTTTTCCTCGGGTTTTAGATGGAACTTCCTGTACATCAGTTTCTGCCTGTTCCCTCTCATCCCATTGCTTGGCATAACCGAGAAGAGCCTGGCTTTGTTCTTGTCTTTCATATATCTTGCAATGGAAAGTTTAACAGGCTGGGTATACTTCACGCCTTGTTTGGTTTATGGACCATAGCCCCTGTGTGTTGAAGCAGTCTCCCAGTTTTATCTTTCTTAAGTATGGTGGTAAGTAAGGGTAAGTATGTCCCCAGTGCACATCCCAAGACTTCCAGGCACATACAAATAGGGTATAGGTATGTGTGTATAGGAAATTAAGTACATTCTAGGAGGAATAACTAGGGGCATAAATGGATTTACACTGACAGTACTTATGTAATACATACACAAATTCTTCCTGATTACATTGAGAAACATTGTCCTTTGTAGAATCATGTTAATGTACAAATCAATTGGGAAGAAGAAAATTACCAAATAATGGAATTTTAAAAAATTCCCAAAGGTTTCATAGTATAGCGTAAGAATGATATTACCGGTGCTATTGTGAAAAGTCAATTCACCAAAATCTTGATTTTCCACAGCTGTTCAGACCCTAAGATCACTAAATCTATTTTAGATTATTGTTTATGTATGGGCAAGTATAGCTACTTCACTTTTAAGCTACTCACTAGTGAACAGATATTATTGGATTAGCTCACCTGCTCAGTACCAATCAGCTTCCACGGGAAGTAAACAGATAGGTCTTTATTTTACAATCTGGGAATTAGATACGCACACGAAGGAAAATAAGTTGGTGTAGGAAAATTCAGCTTTTTGGAGATTGAGAGAAATATTCCTTTCTAAAAACATTATATACTTCAGAGCTCATGGCAGGTAAGAAATTTTTGCCATTCCTTTGTTCTGCTTAATAAGACTTTGCACTACAGGTTTTTCACTTCCTTCATATAGTGCTGAATCAATTCAAAAAACATATATATAATTCAATCAGACAGTCTATAAGAGAAGGATAATATGACAAATAATACAAATATTGCTGGATTAAAACTCCGAGAGAAACTATCTTATTAGTCAAAAATTCCATACAGAACCTGTGACAAACATTGGTTCCAAAAAGTTTTCCATTCACATCTGCAAATTCTTTCAAGAGCTCCCTACATTCTAGATGTTCTCTTTAGCCATTAACATTTAAAAGCCTTATGACCAGTGTCTTAAACCCGAGCGCACAAAGTAATCAACATAATTTGGTCTAAGAAACAGTACTGCTATGCCTACTGGGAACTTTTCACAAGAGCTATTTTTTGTCCTCATCATATTAGGTCTTTTTTGCCAAGACTTCACATCAGTTCCATTAAACTCAGTATGAAACAGTTTTCTGGCTGTTAAGGAGACTAGAAGAACCTGTGTTCTAGTGTCTAGGGCACAGGTTTGTGCGGTCTGGGTTGAGCTACAAACTCAAATCCAGATGCAGAACTGGGGGCAAAGTGCATTTCTAGCTCTTATTTTTCCAAGAGAAATTAAAAACATATCTTGGTTCTATTCTCATGTGCCACCAAAAAAACCACCTTCAAAAACCCCAACCAACCAACCCCCCCAACCCCTCAAGCCAAAAAACAAACAAAAAACCCCAATAAATGAATCCCAGATTATTGAGGTTTCAAAAGTGTTAAAAAGCCTTATGAATAAGTTAATAAAAACAGATTTTATGCATATTCGTTTTATGCATTAGCTTTTGAGATAATATTAAAAATCAGAAAAATTATTTTGTCTTTTAGTCTACCTGTCATGAGGCATTCAAACCCCAAATGTGAGCTTGTCTTCAAATGCATCTGCCACAGTGTGATTAAAACTGAGCATAGATAAATAGAAGATGGAAGAAGATGGTTAGAAGATGGAATTCCAAAACCAAGAATCAATTATATCTTATTACTCACACATTGCAAATATGCACCAAAACATTCTGTGAAAATACTTTTGGTCATGCCCAATAGCTAGTTTTGGCAAAAACAACATATATTTTTCAAAGACTTAAAGATAAATGTCAATTTATAGGGAAATACATTTGTTGTGCAATAAGGCATGGGAGGAACGGGACCCAAAGCTTGAAAACAACAGTAGGCTCTCTAAATCTATTGACTACGCCTGAGAACTGAATTGACTTCATAAAGAAATCTCAATTCACCAAACCTTGAACACCAGGATGTCAACACTGGAAAATCTTACACAGCAAATCTTATGAGAAAATTGACAAAAGCCTTCCAGGAATTTCCTCTGTCATTGACACCTATTGCAAGGTCAGTGAACCACAGAAACGGCTGGAGTTTGAGCTATATGATATATCATCTTTATCTGAAAATGATAAGTTTTATGAAATACATTTTCACTCAAAAAAAAAAGTGATAAATGGAAAAACTCCCAAACCCCATATTAAAATGCATATTTTTACTAAGAAGGAAAAAATTATTACATTAGTAGGCACACTGTTTAAGTAGAAGACAAAAGCTGCTATATGTCTGTCTAAAAGAAAATATAGCATTACTTTTGTATGGAAGATTGAGTCAAATGATATTTTGTCTGACCTTTTGGAAAAGAAAGTGTGTGGTAGATTTTGCTTTCGAGGTAAATGCTGGTACATTTACAGACCAGGTGCTCAAGCACATTCTGCAGTGACTATGGCATAGGCTAATATCTATCATCATAACTTCTACTATAATCTTTCGAACCTCTGAGCACAGACTGCAGTGTTAAATTCTCACAGGAGGAAACTTTGAATATGGCAAGACACTTTCTGAAAAAAAAGCAGTACTTTTACTTTTTTTTTGTAAAATTTGTGAACACATTTGCATAGAGAAAGAAGAACATGTACCAAAGAAAAGATCATGGACAGGTCTGTATTGTTAATTAACTAAATATAGGAATTAAGAATACTAGTTGTCGCAGGTTCGGTTTGTAACCGGGCAGAAACACCAATTTAGTGTAGTGGTTTTGTCCAAAATACTCATTACTGTTTATCTGCTGTGAGCTAAGAATTAGGAGAAATGCAAAACAGGCACCAAACTTGAAAGAATATAAAGTTTATTAACAGACCTAAAAGAAGAAAAAAAAATTATACCACCTTCAGAACTCTCCTCCTCCCCCCACCTTCCTCCCTTCTCCCACGGACAATGTGAAAAGACAACCCTTAAGATGTTCAGTCTGTTTACCACTTCCATAATAACCTTGTTCAGTCCATTTAGAAAGAGAAGTCTCTTCTTGCTCATGCTATGAAAACATTATCACAACGAGACAGCCGCCCACTTCCAAATATTGTTCAGTCCATTTAGGAAGAGGAGTCTCTCTGCCTGCGTGTGAGTCCTTTCCCCCGACTTGCAGCTTTTCCCGCAACTGCTTTCGAGGGTCCACTCTTGAAGTTTTTTGGGGTACAATTTTAAGGTTGAGCCGTTCAGAAACAAAAACAGAGGCCCTTCTCCTTCCCTGGGAGCAAAGGGTCTTCATCATCTTCATCGTTAGGACTATCTCTGGGAGCATCTCTAGGAACTGAGGTTTTCTCCTTTCCCATTTGGAGCAAAAGTCCTCATCTGGTTCATCTCTAGGGACTGAGGTTTTCTCCTTTCCCGTTTGGAGCAAAAGTCCTCATCTGGTTCATCTCTAGGGACTGAGGTTTTCTCCTTTCCCGTTTGGAGCAAAAGTCCTCATCTGGTTCATCTCTAGGGACTGAGGTTTTCTCCTTTCCCGTTTGGAGCAAAAGTCCTCATCTGGTTCATCTCTCCCTGTCCAAACTTCTCATGAAATTACAGCTGCGTCAGCATCTGCCTATCTCAGCGCAGGTGCTTCTGCTCACGAGTTGAACACTCCACCCCCCATATCTTCATGAAATTACAACAGGATACTCTGATATATCATAGCTTCACAACAGAATTTCAGCTTTAAGCATCTCCTCTCTCTCTTCCCTCAGGTTTTCAGCTCTTCACAGCAATAAAAAGGGTTAATCTCACCTCGGCCTTGCAGCTTTGCAGCTGGAATGTTGAATGTTTCTTATCGCACTGGCCAGCTGATAGGTTCTATCAATTCCCAGAGGAAACATAGGTTAGCAAGGACATCCCTTCCGGGACTATGCTTGCTAACCTATGACGCTAGTACAAAGACTTCAGCCTATAAAGGTGAAGAGAAAATAGAAAAAAGCTGCATATAGTGACTAAAGGTATCACACATACGTTGTAAAAAGTGTAAACGCAGGTATAAGTATACACAAGGAAAATTTGAAACCACTAATGCTTCAGTGTGGCAATTCCCCTCTGAATTAAAAAAAAACACAAACCACCACACCATTTCCCATGTAGCTAGATGAAAGTTTTTAAGTAGCTAAAAGAAAAGGCTCTAATTAATTGTTTTATGAAAATAGATTGTAGAATATACCACAGTCTTTAAAGACTGGGTTTGGGGTTTTTTGGGGGGGTTTCTATCAGGCAGAAAAGGGTAATGGGAAATATATTAAAACATAAATACAAAAAAAGGATGCATTTATTATGCACGCAAAAATCAAGTTGCTTTTCAATTAAGTTGCTTCCACTAATGCCAGGACACCTGTACATATATATAGAGCATTCCAGACTAATAACATTTATTCTACATGTGCATTTTCTGCTTCCATTTATTTAAAATATTTTTTAAATGTATACCTAAGTTTGCATATTTCTCAGTTTCCAGCATTCCTCATTTGTTAAGAGCCATGGTGAACCACAAACTACATGATATTCAGCATTTGAAATACCATGATTTCATTTTTACATGCCTGTTCTAAAGAAATAACAGAGAGATTAAAAAGAGGATCAATCTTGATCACTTGCCTAGAAATAAATAATACTTTTTGTACTATAATCTCTCATAGAGATAGTTGCCAAACTGGCTTGCCTGTTCTCTCTGCCAATCTCTCTGAATTTCAGCTTCCTTAACTTGTGAACATATTTCAAGAATCGAAAAGAAAGTACAATATACAGACATATATAGATTAATAGATAGATGTAGATAGATGTGTATAGATAATATAAAGAGATATATAGATATAAAAATAGATACTAGAGATATATATTTGTCTGTGTATATATACAAATATATATACACCGGCATGTATAGATGAGATAGAGGTAGAGACAGAGATGATAGAGACAGATATGATAGAGATAAGGATGATGAAGATAAAAATATATTAAAAAGATGCCATAGATTAGATATATATTATAAAGAGAGAGATACAGATATAGAAAATGGTAGAGGTTGAGATAGAGTTGATATAGTTATACATCAACACATACATGCATGCATACAGTAATATGGATATTTATACATGTACCTGTATAGCTAGAACTTAGTAAAATCTTTGGCACCATCTTCCACAGATTGTCCCAGAAAAGCTGGCAGCCCATGGCTTGGACAGGTGCACTCCTTGCTGGGTTAAAAGCTGGCTGGCTGGTGAGGCCCAATGAGTCATGGTGAATGGTGTCACATCCAGGTAGTGGCTGAATTCTCAAGGCTGGGAATTGGGACCAGCAGGATGAGGGAGGTGAACATGCTCCTCTACTCCACCCTAAGGATGCCACATCTGGAGTGTTGTGTACAGCATTGGCTCCCCAGTACAGGATAGACAAGGTACTACTGGAAAGGATCCAGTGGAGGTCTGCAAAGATGGTTATTGGACTGGATCATCTCTCTTGCAAGGAAAGGCTGGGTGATCTCTTAGGAAGATATGACTGAGAGTGAAAGTCATTAATGTCTGTAAGTATCTCAAGCGAGGATGTCAAGAGGGTAGATCCAGGCTCTTCTTGGTGGTGCCAAACAACAGAACAAGGGGCAATGAGCAGAAGCTGGAACACAGGAAGTGGACATGAGGAAAAAATTAATTGTGAGGGTGACTGGGGACTGGAATAGATGCCCAGAGAGGCTGTGGATTCTCCATAACTTGTGAGATAATTAATATGCATCAGGACAGAATCCTGAGCATTAGAACAAGCTGCCCAGGAAAGTGGTGGAATCACCATCCCTGGAAGTGTCAAAAAAACATGTAGATGTGGCACTTCAGGACATTGTTTTGTGCTAAACTTGGCAACGTCAGGTAAAAGGTTGGACTAAGTGATCTTAGAGGCCTTTCCGAAACTTAGTGATTCTATTATTATATCTATAGATGAGATGGAGATTATATAGATTTAGATATAGATTAGATGGAGATGAGATTAGATGAGGGGAGAGAGAGAGTGGAATGGAGGGGATATAGCTATCATGCAGATACAGGTACAGATGCAGACACAGAACCTCCTGTGCCTGCCTTAGAACAAACATAATTAAAATATTCTAAGTAAACCTTATAGGGAAATGTGAGGTTAAATGGAATTTCAGAGTTTGCCTGAGGTTGAGGGAGGTTGGTAACAACACTGAGGAAGCTGCAATGATCACAACCTATAATCTTTCATCCTGTAATGCAGCCACAGAGGTGTCACTGCTGATACTTTCCTGTGATGGATTTACCTGATGCCAAGTCCCTCAAGGCAAAATGTCTTAAAAATAAATAGACATGAAAGGAACATAGTATGACTTTTCACAATTCTAAGACCATATTGGGTGTATTTAGTCAAATACAGTAAAGTTTCTCATTCTTCTGTACTGGGTGAGAAAATACACTGACAATATAATATCTATTTTAAAGGCACTGCTGTTGATTTTAAAAAGAGCGTTCTTCATTTGAATTTATTGCTTTCCCAGTTTGCTTCACCTAAGGTTACAATAATATTTTGCCCCAAGAAAATTTATTTCTTCTCCAGCTAAGTGTGTGCTTTCCTGCTCCACCAGCAAAAAAGTAATGTACATGCAGTGTAAAGAAAAAAAGCAGTGTAAAGAAACAAAGCAGTGCATTAGACCCACAAAATTGCAAAGGAACTCTCTTCCTTCAAGGCAAGTTATCTAGCAATGCATACTTGTCTTGTGAGCCAAAAGAAGAAAATAAACATTTCATCACATATTATCTGCTTCATTTAATCCACAGTGGCTTTAATAGATAATATTCAGTACACAGTGTGCTTGAATAAGCATGGCGTTTATTGTCCTAGAACACTTACTTGGACAGGCTGGAAGCTGTATAAAGGCAATTAACATTTATCATAAATCAAACAAGGCTTTTATGGCAACCAAAAGAGCACTGCTGGAAATGCCATTTATCAGACCACCAGAAGGAGATGAAGAAATGAAGAAATCTTTTAATTTTCTTTTTCTTTTTTTTTCTTTTTATTTGATTAGTAAGTCTTTCAGGCAGATTATTGAAAAATCAATTTATTATTTCCAAAAACTTTGACAATTCAATGTGACATGACATCACACAGATGCAGAATAATAACCACTACAAAAGTATTACCAATGCCAGAATTTCTGAGTTCTATTCAGCTGCCTATGTGCTTATTAGCAAGTGTCCTTTAACGTACATGCTGCATGGAAACAGTAGTTTATGCAACCTATAGCAGACAGAGAAACCTGTTGAAATCACAGATTTGAAGTGTTTAATGTGTATTGTTATTTTGGGCAGTAAACTGCTTGAGAAAATGGAAGATAAATATAGCAAACACACCAGCATAACTTAGACAACTGGAAGAAGAGTCTGGGTTCACAGAAATGTGGAAAATCAGCTGAATGTCAAAAATTCACAGGCAGGAATTTAAGAATTTCATTCCAGTGTTTGTCACAGCACTGACAATTCAATTTCCTCCCTATTTCTTGACCCTTTGTCATGTCAAGATCTGCTGTCATATCTCGTCTTTACTAAACTTTCAGAAAAGTGATTTTTTTTCTCTCTTGTGTAAAATTTTCTCATTAGTAGTTCCCTTCTCAGATAACATTACCAGCCTAATGACTTACACACATCCTTGTGTTATTTCCCTCTCACAGTATTTCTTTCAGGTGCCTCTTGTAGTACTGTAGCTGTAGTGAACAGAGAAACATTATCTCAATGTCAGCATACTTAAGAATGGAAAACAGACTTGCTTCAAATGAAACTATGTTTCTATATTAAAATTATATATTATTTCTATATTAAAATTATACTGAACTGTAAAAAAGATACAAACTGTTCCAAAAAATCCCAACAAAACTACTGAATAGATTTCTGTTAACCTCATCAACAATCTGATTTTGAAATTAGAAGGGAAAGTGAAGGAATGTGAAGAAAAGAACCAACCCAGTTAATAAAAAATAATTAATAGGCTATAGATACCATAAAACACTTTAATAAATGCAAATACAAACACTAACAACTTGTATTACAACACAGACCTGTAAAAGTCTGCTGACAAGATAACTAGCATGCAAATGAATCAGAGGAGGCTCTGTGGAAAACCAGTGAGGTCATAACATCTACCCTGAGTTTTGTTGATTGCAATGCCTATCAGTATCATTTACAAATTGCATGTTCAATTTAAATGATGTGATATTTGTATATGTTCACAGCAATGTAAATTTCAAGTTCATGTCAACTATTTTCAAGCTTCTTTTTCCAAATGGTTATGAACTTTCCTATTTCTAAACTTTTTTTAGATTTAATCAGCAAATGAAAGCAGCCACCCTGAAATAGATCATTCTATTTTTATCATAGAATCACAGTATGGTTTGGGTTGGGTTGGAAGGGATCTTAAAGATCATCTAGTTCCAATCTCCCTGTCATGGGCAGGGACACCTTCCACTAGACCAGGTTGCTCAGAATTCCATCCAACCTCGCCCTGACACTTCCAAGGATGTGACATCGCCATTTTCTCTGGGCAACCTGTTCCAGTGCCTCAACCCCCTTGTCCTGTCACTTCATGCTCTTGTAAATAGTCTCTCCATCTTTCTTGTAGGCTCCTTTTAGGCACTGGAAGACCACAATTAGGTCACCCTGAAGCCTTGTCTTTTCCAGGCTGGACAAACCCAATTCTCTTAGCTCTCACAGTTTTACACTTTACTTTGTTAAAACCTCAGCTGGACTGTGTATCATATAAACAACTATGAGTCTTATTATAATTGTTACCTTACCCTCAGGCTTTCTTAAAATTATTTCTGCAGGGTTTAGATATCTAATAACCACTTGTCTCAGTCAGACAGGTGTGAAATAAAACATGTCTGTTTTGCATGGTAGCATTCAGGGAAAGATTGTGAGTGCTAGGACTTTCGCACTAGAAAGGAAAGGTGATTTTTGGTGAAATAGAAGAAACAAGAATTGTCCAAAGTGTTCATAGGGTATCTGGTATTTCCTTTAAAACTTTCAGGTTTTATTCAGGCAACATTTGAAGATGACTATACAGAACATGATAGTAACTATTTGCACTTCTACAAGACTGTGCCTTTTTGGACTAAGACCTTACATATTTACTCATGCAAAATTAAGCAGATCCAGTGCATTCTGTGTGGACCTCCACGGATTACAAAGCATTTACATTTCTACATTAACTCCATATAGCACCTTTCTGTATATAAATCAAATCCAGAAAGCTACCAAACAAATGGTGAAAGCTAGGAAAGTTAAATGTGGCTGAAATCAAGCCTATTCAGGGAACTAAAAATTTACTTCAAATCCCATCTTAAAAATGCCTTAATGAGTATTGTGTAGAAAAAGGCAGAAAAAAACCCCCAACTAACCAACCAAACAAAAAACCCAAACCCACAAAAACCAACTAACCAACCAAAAAACCCAATCAACAACTGAAATATTTGCAAATAAGAAACAATGCCAGACGGCTGATGTTAATTTTCACACAGACTCATTAGATTTGAGCCTCAGATGTACTTTTCTGCCAAGAATATGTTAGAATATGCTAAGAATACTGTGACAAATGGGAAATATTTCCTTTATGTCGTAAGAAAAATATTTCCAGGTCTTCCATGCTGACAATGGAGTCCTAATCTGTGGCTAGCTACATATGTGCTCTATTCAGATGACTACATTCATTGCTTTTTCTAAGATAGAGTTACAACACATTACTGGCACCTGCAGAATTGCACATAGAAGTATATTGTATTGCGCAGGTAGCAGTTACTCCCTTTCCCAGAAAAGAAAGTCCTGCTCTAAAAGGTCCTGCTGGTCCATGTGGTATTCCCAGGAAACATATAGTATGGATCCCAAACACTGCACAATTTCAGTTGCACACCACATCAGTTTATTGTTGGCACCAGGTGCCCCCTCGCAATACTTATATCCCACTCACACCAAAATTACAGAATTACCTTAATATTTGTTGATTTAAAAGACTTCCACTCCTTCAGCATGCAAACCGTTTTTTGATTGAGAGAACAGTATTTGGAAAACATGTGGAAAGGTCTTCATAAATACTGACATCATCCGCTGAACTGTGGGAAAGGCATTATTGTGCATCAGACTTGGGGTTTTTTCCTTTCTTAAACGTAACCCAAATATTCCACTTATTCCATTTGTACTCACCACCAGAGTATCTGGGTATCTCACCATCCTTAATGTTTCTGCCACAGAATTGCAGCACATTAAGAAATTTCAGGGTGTGTAAAGAAGCCATTTGACATATCCATTGCATGTTGCCCATCTTACACAAGACCTTTCTTTCTTATGCATATTTCAACTGTATTTCCATTGTCTTAGGGTTTATTTCTCCCCCAGTGACTAGCATAAAAAATAACCATCACATCTAACATCTCCATTGCTTTATGCAATGAGCCATTCTAAATAATACTTTGTACTATTTTGTTTGCACATTTTAGACTTCTAAGCAAGCAATTAATATGGTCCTATGTTTTGCCTATCCTTATTTTCCATACTTTATCCAGGAAAAGTTTAAGGATCAACAGAGTATACAGAACACAGACTAAAACAAAAAGAAGGATCATTACATTCACATATCTTCAGATATGTCACAGATCTTTAACACCAACAATAAGAGAAAACAAATCCTTAATTTATATCAGACTTCACATTTGAGGAAGTTGTAGCATTTCAAACATTGAAATCACAAAACTATTACTCAGAGAAAATATAATACTTTACAGTATGTGGCAAGAACAGAGCAGGACCTTGAGGCACTTATGAGGATTTGAGGTCAATTTCCTGCAGTGAAAGGTGTCATCACTCCAAACTCACAGCACTACCACATAATAGCACTAGTTATGCTCTCAGGAAATTTCTAAATTCTCTTCTACAGTCATGAAGAAAATGCTTCAGAAGTACCTATGAGGGAAGGCATAATGGGAACTTTTACTTGGGAAGACCAATGTGGACTTCGGGAGCTAAGAACAGGAGATACATATTTGTGGATCCAGCTGGCACAGCCTTTCACTGTGCTAGTGGAGACATCTTTGCACTGTGCACTACAAAGTGCCATTGTGCAAATTTCTGTTTGCTTCCTCTCCCATGGGTGCCACAGGAAATGTTCTCTAGGGAGCCAGGGATCTGACCTGAGTCTGAAGGCACTGAATTTAACAGGGGAATCTTTACATTTGAGCTTAATGTGCCTACTCCATTGGCCTTCTTGTTTGGATTTGATGCTAATTGATACATCTGAGTGAATATAGACAAAAGGCCCTCAAGGAAAGTAACAACATGTCATTTTGCCATCACATGACTTCTTTGAGATTGAATAATCTTTCATTTTCCTTTTGTTACACTAGCTGCCTAAAAGAAAAAACCTCCATCTTTGATATAAAAAATTCGTATTCTTGGGATTGAGCCTCTCTCTACAGGATTTCCTGTTTAGAGAATAAACAAAAGGACATTGATAATGAACATTTTTTTCCAGCTTTTAGAGGTTCTGCAGGAGTAAACTTTGCTATGCTTCATCTTGCTTTTGCAAATATGACTATATGTGACAGCATCCCTGTTTCAGGATTCAGACTTATGCTAACACTGAGAGCAGGTGTTATGTGATAGGATAATGAGGTGGTGAGACTGATGGAGTCACTGGTTACATCTCCTCTGTACAGCAAGCTCCCCAAAGAATAATAGTACCCCCTCACATACTTAAAATAAATTTTATTTAATTGGAAATTAAATGAATCAATTCTTGAATTATAGTAAACAGAAATCTTCATTTCCCCCTTCATCTATGGCATCCCTGCCTTAAGACCTGGATTTAGTATGTAAGTTGTTTTCCTTGTGGAATCAGGTAGACATCATACATGCCTCCCTAGTCCATCTTTTTACTATCACCTTTAACACACATATGGCAAAGAAATTTTTTCTCCAGCTGTCAAGATTGGGAGGTACATAAGAACAGTATAAGAACTGCTACAAAGATGGTACAAACTAAAGTTGTACCATATTGACTCCAGAATCTTTTAGGCTTTCTTGGTTTTCCCCTTACTCACTTTTTTCTTAAGAAATGTTAATTTTTCTGAGATAAATCGGCACAGTATCAGAAGGATATGGAGAAAAACATGCTTTAAAGTATGTGCCTACAATGTGCAAAGAGTAAAAGGGACAGAATAAATGTGGAAAAGTAAGTACTTAAACCTGTATAAAATGCTCATGTACCATGTGAGTTGAGAGGAAATTATAAAGGGACTTTCTGAAGAAAAAGAATTCATTTTATTATAGACACTTTTCTTCCATAGGGAATGGATTTTAGAGAGACATTTGTAGAAATACAACTTCCATAGCAGTGGCAGTTTCACATTTTTCTGTTTAATAAGCACTAGATTATCAGTCCTAATCACACTGATTCAGTGCAAATCTATACTGTATTAATGAACATTTCCTTCCAAATGCTTCATGAGCTTCCAAGCTTTCATGAGTTTATTTGAAGTGCTATGGCAAAACAACATAATTAAAGTCTGTGTCATCATCTTTTATGCTTCAACCGGAAAAGAGAGAATTTAATTTCACAGTACTGTCAATCTACCTGCACTCATGTTAAAGAGAGAATTGTGATTTTAATTATCCATTAACTCAGTTTTTTTTAATTTTAGATACACCTTTTTGTTTGTGTGTGTGTGTGTGTGTAGGTAAATGCTCATATATTGCTCATATATTGTCTTGAGCCAGGTGGCAAGATGATAGTGAACTTCTATGTGAAATTTGAAATCTTGGAACTGCATGGTCACTACAGGCCTCAGATCTGGCTGCTGATCTTATTTAAACAGGAGCTTTTTCTTACCTTCAAGTTAGTTAAGACATGCCATACTGATTTAAAGACTTTTAAACCTTAGCAAGGGAACATTTTAAAAGGCTAGCAGGAGGTGCACATATTTACTTACTGTGATAGACGTTTGCCAGGAGGCAGGACACAGGAAACAGTGTAAATCTTGTCACTTTCTGGTGTGTCACATCCTTTCTTTCATGGTCCATTACTTCACTCAGCTCCACAGAGCCAGAGGCAAAGAAAGGCTAAAACTGATCAAGTGTGTAACCTGATCTCTTTTGCTTAAGGTGGAAACTACATGCACTCTTCGTGTCATTCACTAATTGCACTGAAAATGAAACTGACTCCCTCTGTATGAGATAATTACTGATCCAATAGACCTAGGTTCAGCCTCACAAAATTACAAGAAATCTTCTAGAAAACAATGGCAACAAAACCAGTATATGGAGGAACTGCCACTCAACAGGATTCATTCTTGGGACTGAGGACATGTCAGAGACTGAAAATAGTTCATACCTCAAACACTGATATAAAGTTTTGCTCATTATAAAGAAGCTACAACCAAAGAAGCCTCCCTGAAGACTGGGACTTTGAATTGAAAGTCAAACTGTTAATCAGATAAAGGGAAACCATTGTTTAATCATCTCAGGCTGAGGGAAAGGAATGCATCCACAAAAGGCCAAAGCCACCAGTTGCAGCTATTCCCAGTTGAGGTTGGGGTGGAGGGCAGGCACAGCTC
>NW_008238355.1:1591828-1608891 GCF_000691975.1 Corvus brachyrhynchos
AACTGGCCCAGCTGTGGAACCCCCAACCCCACAGAGCACATCCACGGGACATTCCCATGAGAGGCTTGGTCCCACAGGACTGCTTGTGATGCAACAGACCCAGAGCCTGCTGTGAGAGACTGCCTCTCACCTCCAGGGGGACATGCCAGGACATTGCTACCTGGCTCAAGGGTATATAAACCCATCAGATTCTATGCTTTCTGGGGGGACCTTCACCACAAAGAAGACCAGCCAGAGAGGATCAACAGAACATCTTGGGATCCACAGATGGTAATGTTTTCCTTTTTCTTTTCCTGTCACTCTTTCTGTCCCCCCCCCCAACCTTTTTCTACTTCCTTCCAACAGTTTTCTACTTCCTTCTTTCTTTCCCTCTCTCTCTCTCTCTCTCACATTTACTATCAACAAAACCCTTACTATTGTCACTGGCATATGGTCTTGTTTGCACCTTAATTTGGGCAGAGGCATTTCTAAGAACCTTAAAACTGGATCATAATAGGACACTGTCTTTGGAAAGGTAAAATTCTCATTTTAGCAAATCACTTCAAAAGTAAAATTAGCAATTACTTAGCTGTTCTTTGTATATCCCCCTTAAAGCCTGAAATTACTGCTTCATTCCAAAAATCTGATGTTTTTAGCATCTAAAAAGAGCCCCCAATCTAAAGGAGATTCACAGTTACCCTGTCTGGTTCTGTGATTAATTTGGTGCTCCAGGCTCCCAATCAAAGAATACTGAAGACAATATCATTGTTATATTAACTTTGGTAGAATTTGGAGCAAGCACTAAATGAGCATTGATTTATTTCTGTAACAGAACAAGCATCAGATATATATATTCCAGAGTATAATGAATCTAGACAGTCCTGGATACTTGCTGACTTTCAAATGAGTGCTCAATTCAATATCCATGGTACTAGAAAGATTTCCATCTATTTCCTGAAGTGCTAGGCTACATCCTTAAAAAATAGGGTGGGTCAATATTACATATACAGTGAAGCAAAAATATTTTTTTTAAAAATATTTTTTAGCAAATTACTTCTCATCATTCTACCATACAGATTTAAGGTTATCAATGCCTGGCATTTCCAGTATATGCAAAAAAACAAAGAACCTAACTTTTGCCATATAATTTTGAAGGTGACCAAGAAAATTGACAAACCAAACTTATAATATAAAATAATTTAGATCTGGTTTTGTAGACACAAATCGATGGAATTTGTCATAATTGCAGGTAACACAGACTGACAAAAAAGTGTACAATAGGTTAAAGCTATTTGCTGCACTGTTTCAGCAGAGACTCTTTTGAAAAACATTTCATTTTATCTAGTTTTAACATGAAAGAAATCCAGGAAAGCATTCCTTTTCTCCACAATGCTATTCCAAACATTTGCACCAGACCTCAGGACAGTTATATAAGTTGCTCCTCATCTCTTTTCTTAACCTAAGCAAGCATGCATTTTGTTCAGTGAAAGAATCACACAACAGAAATGGAGTTTTTAAAATCTTTTTTTTAAATAATCAGTATTGTCAGTTTCAAGCACATAATAGTTTCAATCAAATGACCCTGTACCACATATCTGGTTTAAAATTTATCAGTATAATAAAGATCCATGTTGCATTTCTGTCTTTCAGATTTACCTTCCCACTGGAACATTGTTACAGATAGGCAAAGCCTTACAGAATAAGGGCCTTGTTGCCTTTGTAAAATCATGGCCTACTCCTGTTACTTCGGCTAAGTAGAAGAGGATTCTGGGTAATGACTCTGCTGGAATAGAGGTAGAAAACAAGTTACATAACCATAGAAAACAAGTTATATAACCACCACGTGTGCACATAATGGTCTGTGGTGGTTGATTGAATTATATTTGTTTGGCTTTAATGGAATGTTACTGATAAAGGCCTAATTGCTTAAAAAGGCCTGGTTTTTGCAATAAACGAGCTCCCTTTTGCATCTGCCTGAGGACTCTGGGTCACTTCTTATCACAACAGAACCTCCCAGTTAAGGCTTTCCCATATATTCTTTCTTTATTAACAACATATGAGGGTTTTGGGTTTGTTGGTTTTGTTTTGTTTAATATATAACCCTAAGACATTTCTTCACATAACTTTAGATCTGGCTTTATTAGAAAAAATGAGAAATAAGACTTGAAGTAAAGCTCCATGTGGAAGCATTACTGATCATCATAATGACAGAAATACATTTACAAATTCAGAGTTGAAATAAAGGGCATCTCTGATATTCTCAATTTTTCCTCTGTAATGTATGTGAGAACAACACTCTCATGTACCATATGTAATTTAATTTCAGAACCAACAAGCTCTAAAAGATTCTAAACTGAACACTGTTCTTCTCAACTGACAAGGTTATATTGCTCTGTTCAGAAATAAGTGCCTCAGCAGGAGAAAATTAGTATGGGTAAATCCGTCTCAATCCAGTAAATACTTGAGAGAAAAATAATAGTACATCTAAATTTTAGAGTACAAAGACTTGTCCACCCTTAGTACAATAGACTAAATAACACCACAGAAAAATTATGTCTTTATTCTTTAAAGAAAAAAATAGTATTAGGCCCATGAAATGCATGGTAATGAGGGGAATTTTCATTTTCATCCAAATACTTAATAGTGAATTCCCCAAAACATACAAGGGACTTAAGTGCATTAGACAATGTTAAATTATATACAGAACTCCCATAACATGCCTGTCAATGTAAGGCTCATATTTCAAGCTCTGTTGTAAGAACTCTTAAAGGTTAATCATAAAAGTTAATGCAATACAACTGGCTTGGGAAATTGCAGTGTTTGCTGAAGAACACTTTGCTCAGAGTCTGTTGGTTGCACTAGAAATTTATCACACATTCTGCAAAACAGACAAATGTCAAGACTCAGACACAGGGCTTGAAAAATTGTTCATTACATAGAACAGCTCTCGCTAAGAAACACAAACCCCCAGAATGCCAAGAAAAAAGGCTTCTAAAAACTGATTTATATATTTTATATATATTAAAATGTTAAACCTTATTTTAGTTTCTAAACTCTTGAAAAAATAGATTTTAGTTGGAAAAAGTCTTAAAGTTGATTCACTGTTTTAAAAAATTTACTCCTAATATTCCTCTTTATTTTAGCTTTCCTACAAGTTTAGGAAATATGGGATAGGTAACTGGACATGGAGGTGGCTTCAAAACTAGATGAAGTGTTGGGCTCTGAGGGTAATGATCAAAGCCACAAAGTCCAACTGGACGTTGGTCACTAGTGTATCCCAGAGGAGGATACTGAGGCCAGTACTGCCTAATCTCTGCGTGAATCGTGTGTAAGATGAGTCAGACAGTAGCCTCAGCAAGCTGAATGATACAAATTGAGAGGAGGAGTTGATAGAGTAGACGGGTGTATTTTCATTCAAAGGGACTGCAACAGGCTGAGGAAATGGGCTGGCAGTAACCTTTTGACTTTCAACAAAGGGAAATGAGAAATCCTGCTCTTGGGAAGAAAAAATTTTGGGCACTAGATCAGACTGGGCTGGACCAGCTGACTGAGTCAACTTCTACCTGACCCAGAAAACCAGGGAAAGGTCTGGAGAAAGGAAGACCTTCCTTTGATGAGTCAGATTGAGCATTTAGAGACCATTCAGAGACCATTTAGTTAAACTTCACATCAACAAGACCACAAGCCCTGGTGGGAGTGCTGGGTGAATTGGCAGATATAGAATCACAGAATATCCTGACTTGGAAAAGACCAAAAGGATCACGGAATTCCAGCTTGTGGCCCTGCACAGGACCACTCCAAGCGTCATACCACGTGCCTGAGAGCATTGTCTAAATTCTTCATAAATTTGGCATGCTTGGTGCTGCAACCAGTTCCCTGGGAAGCCTGTTCCAGCACCATGACACCATTTCTAGGCCATTAATCATCTTTGAAAGGTCATGGCCACCAGAACAAATGCCTGAGTACTGGAAAAAAAAGTAAATGTTACCCAGTCTTCAAAAAGACACAGAAGGAAGGCACAGGGAGCTAGAGGCCGACAGTCTCACATTTGTTCTTGGAAAAGTGATGTAATGGCACATCCCGGAGGCCATATCTAAGTATGTGGTAGACAAGATTATCAGGAATATTCAGCATGGATTCACCGAAAGGAAATCCCAGAATCATTTAGGTTGGAAAAGACCTCCAAGGTCATCAAGACCAAACTTTGACTGATCACCACCTTATTAAATAGACCATGGCACTGAGTGCCACACCCAGTTGCTTCTTGAACACCTCCAGTGATGTTGACTCCACTACCTACCTGAGCAGCTGTTCCAGTGGTTAACAACCCAAGAATCATGGAAATCCTGCTTAACTAACCTGATTGCATTCTAGGAAGGGACATCTGACTGAATTGATAAGAGGAGAGCAGTCGACGTTGTCTTCCTGGATTTCAGCAAGCCTTTCAACTCTGTCTCCCATGATATCCTCATAAGCAAGGTTAGGAAATGCAGGCTGGATGAGTGGAGAGTGAGGTGGATTGAGAAATGACTGTATAGTGGGTCATTGAGGGTTGTGATCAGTGACACAAGTCAAAAGTGACACAAGAGTCTAGTTGGAGACTTGTCACTGGTCATGTCTCCTTAGGTTAAATACTGGGCCCAGCATTGTTCAACTTATCCATCAATGACTTGGGTGGAGAGCAGATGCCTCCTTAGCAAGTTCTCTGATGACACAAAGCTGGGAGGAGAGGCAAATGCTGCCTGAGCACAATCCTGGACAGCATGATCACAGTGACCCTGCTTCGACAATGCAATGACCAGTACTGTCTACAATCTCAGTCGTTCTGTGAACGGTTCTCTTTTAATTCTCTGAGCATTCACAGGCAGAATTTGTATTTCAGGTCCTTACATGGTATTTGGTAAAGGTCAAGCACCAAATACGATTAGCTAGACATGTTTTTATTAACTTAAATGTAAGGTCATGTAAAGTTCTATGAAAAATTCTGGGGTTTAGTCATCCTCTACTTACACTAAGATATAAAGAAAAATCTCAGATTTAGACTCCACAAAGATTTACCTGTGTAGGCATTCTTTTTGACAGAAACAGGTCTATGGATGGAGTGAACTCATACAGGGGCTTCTGAGTATGGTTCTGAGAGGACCACCCTAACTTAGCAATGATCTTGAAAAAGCAGAGCTTTTCTGAAGCAGGCAGAATTCTGGGTCACATTCCTACTTTTCTTATTCTTCTGTGAGATGTCATCTATGTGAAAGGGGGCAACCCTAGAATTTTTATCCCTCTGTGAGTCAGACAGGTAAATTTTCTGGAAATATAAATGGGAGAAGTACATACTGAAGTCCTGCATGGCTAAAACTAAGGATTTCTGTCTAAGAAATCATAGTAGGATAACTGGTAATGGCAAAGTATTTGCATTTCCTTATAAAAAAGATCAGTGCAGATATTATATATTAAGCATAGTGCTCCTTTGGTGTACAGCATATTTATGTCTAACTAAGATTTGACTTTGCCTGTATTCCGCATTACCTGCAGGTGTTTTAATTTCACTTCTTTGTCAGCAGCAGCATTTTTAGAAAAATACATCAAAAACTGCTTATAAACTCAGTAACAATTATATACTGATTTGCTCTTGGGACTTATGGAAAGACTTCTAGCCTCCATTAGCAAAATCAGTTCTCCAAGGCAGATCTTCAAAAAAATAAACCCACAATTTCTGCAATTTCTGTCAGTGAGTTAAACACACAATATTTTATTAATGAGTGATTCCTACCTCAGTTCATGAATTTAACAGTTTTGCTAATATTTCTGCTTTGACATCTGACATTCCCAAGTATTCTTTTGGAGTCTAATTAATACTGCTTCAGTAAAAGACTTTACAAGATTCCATTTAGTGGTGAATTGCAAAAAGATGAACCTTTTCAGAGTGAAGGTGTTGTTCATTTTTCAGAGATATATTTGGTTCTTGTAGTTTGAGAATATCCCTCCTACTTTCTGAAATACCCACTAAATCTTGCAGCATAGCGGACAATCTCTTCTTCTTTTTAATGAGTCAGAGTGATGAGTATTTCAATATCTCTGCTTTTATTTTATCAAACTGAGATTTAGAGCTTTGTAAGATCACAGAATCACAGAATCACAAAATCATGTAGGTTAGAAGAGGCCTCTGAGATCATCAGGTCCAATCTCTGAGAGATCACCACCTGGTCAATTAGATCATGGCACTAAGTGCCACATCCAGTCACTTCTTGAACACCTCCAGGGATAGTGACTCCACCACCTCCCTGAACATTCAAAAGTTTAACGGCCTTTTTTTGTAAAGAAATTCCTTCAGATGACCAAACTGAACCTCCCCTGGCACAGCTTGAGGTTATGTCCTCTCATCCTTCCTACAACATTCTTTCAGGTAATTGTAGAGAACAATTTGTAGACAAGCAGCAAAGCAGCAGTGCAAGTAAACATGCTACATACATTGCATTATACTAATTCATTGGTAGGGTGTAAAGTTCAGCAAGTACTAAAAGCAAGCAGGAGAGAAGAATTATAGAATGGAGTCATAGAATTGTTACCATTTAGAAGACTTCTGGGAGAAAGAAACTCCACAAATTCTTTTAAGCAAACAAACAAACAAAAACACCCCACAAACCAAATGAAACAAAACAACAATTCACCTTCACACCATACTCAGGCTTTAAATTGGGATTTTTTTCAGAAAGAAATATGTATCTGTGTCCAAGTAGCATTCCCCATGTGGGGGGAATTTATCTTCAACAAGTGCTATTTGTTATTTAGTTCATAACTGAACATGACAGTTAAATATATCAAAAGATATATAAATGGATCTGAAAGGCACAAATAAGAGCTGAAAAGTGCAGAAGAAGAGAGACAAGCAACAAGTTTTCTTTCACATAGGGGAATAATCTTCCATATTGAGGGAATTTCTCTATTAAGGAAAATATTTTGTCTGCTGAAAAAAGATGTTTACAATCTACTTTCTAACATTTGAAGACTGAAAACTTGGCACTGTGCTTCCAGACCAAAACCTTGTGTTCTCCAAGGACAGAAAATCAGACACTACTCCATTTGAACAGAATAAAGTCAATGTTCTCTTTTTATCTTCATCTTTTTATGTCTGTTTGAATCCCTGTTCCTTGAGAAGTTAGTGTTCAAAAAATAAGGTGCTGATTCAGTGCTATAACACAGTAAAACAGAGAGAGTAATGAAGTCCAGTGCTTCCATCAGTGGAAGCAAATGGAACTGACTTCATCAGCCATCAGGATAAGGCTGATGTACAGTTGCTACAATTTTGTAGCTAAGCAATAAATATATGGCAAGAAGACAAGAGACAGCAAAATGTCTTTCTATTGGTCTGCTTTACAAGTTGTCTTGTCAGCTGTAATGATTTTCTTTTAGTAAAAATTACTTTGCAAACTTTAAGTTGTGTTTAAGTGATAGTACTAACTTTATGGTCATAACTTTAAGTTATGGTCCTAACTCCAGCCTACGAGCAAGGGGAGGAATTCATTGCAACCAAGATTTATAAGAAAGAAATATTTAAATAGATTGAAAATCTTTTCAGATTAAAAGAGCAAGCAGATTAAAAGGCCTGAGATAACAGGGGAGAAACAGGCACTTAGAAAAGGAAGGAATACTTCATCTGAGACCAGAGCTTGTTGTCCCAAATAAAGCAACATGTTCTTCTCTGAATTAGTCCCAGAATCACTCTGTATTACAGTCTATATACCATGGCCTTTGGAAAGAGAAAAGCCAAGCTGTTAAGTTGCAGGACATGCAGGCTGCAGACAAAAAATCTTAGTCACTATTGGTGTTCTAGTCAGAAATAAAGAAACATAAAGGACAGGTACAAAAACTATTGTGGCAACATTCCAACGTCCATGAAGAAATCATTAAAACAACAGCATGAACTCATGTTTCTCAGCAGTACTAAGGAACAAAACTGGACAGTGGAAACAAAAGCCAAAAGTTTGCAGGGGCTTCACATTCATGAGCTGGGTGGTATGTTATTCCAAAGGCACTCTGTGGCTGCTGTATTTCCAGGGTTTCTTGTGCCCTGTACCAGAGAAGCAAAACATAATCCTGACACACACTACAAATCAAATGCTAAAAACAACTGATATGTTAAATATTGGTCTTGGTCATAAGTTTTGTGCAAGTGGTGGAAAGTTATATAGCCAACACCAGTGTGACCTGTGTGCCCTATATGTCTTTCTCAGGTATATTCTGCTTAATAGACAAGGTGAGTGATGGTTAATGATCTACCCTCTCTTCATGCTCTATATATGTGGAATAGAAGGTATTAAGAACAGATACTGATAAAATATATTCAGAGGAACACAGACCATTAGTGCCATAGCCATATTAAAGAATGTATATATGAAAGAAGCCTTGTAAAAAACAGTACCTTCAAGAGACACTAAAATGTAGAGAGACAAAGGAGTAGGAGAGAGAAATTACTGTCTCTGGATGTCAAAGAAGTAACGGTAGGATAAAGAGACTATCAAAACAGTACAGGCAAAAATTAACTGGTCTATTCTTGTTTTGTTCACTAAGTTTTCAGAGTCCCATATGAATGTTCAAAACGAAACTCATGTCTAATACCTAGTATGGGGCTATGTTTTAGATTTTTGCTGAGAACAATCAGTTTTGGAAGCCAGTGTGGGGCTCACGGCTTCAAGATAGTGACAAGTTTGCTTGGGGTGTGCTGGGTTGAATTTACATCTGTTGTTGCTGTTTAGCAGTACATCAGCAAGCTCCTGTGCTTGCCATGGGGCTCACTTGCCTGGTTGTACATTGGACTCTCGTGCTTGTTAGCAGATGCTTTTTACTTTCTCCACTCACTGCAGTGCTGTGCTGCTGATCACCTCCCTCTGCTGTGCCTGGGAACGTTCTGACTACAGCTCAGGCAACTTGCCTGGGCTGGCAGGTGGCCAGTGCATCACTGCTGTACCTGTGCTGCTGTACTGAACAGGCTGCAATTCCAGTATGAATTTCAGTTGAAGGGACTATGACCTTTGGGTGAATCCACATTGAAGCAGGACATCCTGAAACCTCTGTGACTGTGGATAAGTCCATACCAGAGCAGGTACACCTCAAAGCATTTGTGGCCATGGTTGTGTCTGTGTGGCAGCAGGTATAGCTTTGAAATTATTCTGGCTCAATGGTAAGTCCATGCTGAAGAAGGTACACCTCAAAACATCAGTGGCTATGGAAGTCCATGCTGCATCAGATACACAAGAAGCATCAGTGGTTGTACATGAAGTTACACCAAAACACATCAAAATCTGTGGCCATGGATAAATCCACAAAAGATTCCATGTTATACAAATTACTATAACAGGAACAACCTGAATCAGTGGAGGAGAAGCCTTGCAAGAACAAGTGCAAGTGCAGCAGTGATCTCACCTGAGCTGGCTTTGGTGCCCAGTAAGTCCACTTGACACGACCTCTCCTGTCCTTAGTGACAATCATAAGAGACAGAGCCTGAAGTCATGAACTAAATTAACTCAATGAATGTTTTGTGGACACATATGGACATTTATGAACATTTTATTGGTATTTCGTGGGGCTGGTCCACAGATTAAAGGAATGATATCTGTGTATTCTACTAAAGGATGGGAAAGGGATGATTGTTATTGGATAGTTTGGGATATGAGGATGATGTAAGTGGTATAGAGTAAGTGGTGGAGAATGTGTTGGTTTTGGCTGAGATAGAGTTAATTTTCTCCATAGTAGCTAGTATGGATCTAGGGGTTTGATTTGTGCTGGAAACAGTGTTGATAACACAGGATGGTTTCATTATTGCTGAGAAGGGATTACACAGAGCCAAGGCCTTTTCTGCTTCTCACCCCACCCCAGCAGTGAGGAGACTGAGGGTGCACAAGATGTTGGGAGGGGACACACAAGGGACAGCTGACACCAAATGACCCAAGGGATATCACATTATCATAGAATTATAGAGTCATTAAGCTTGGAAAAAACCTCTAAGATCGAGTCCAAACATTAACCTATCATGTCCATATTCACCACTGAAGTGCATCCCAGATCCCGCATCCATGCATTTTTTTTAGCACTTCCAGGGAGGATGATTCCATGATTTCCCTTGGCAGCCTATTCCAATGCCTGGTCATCATTTCAATGAAGAATAAGTAGGCCCAAAGGAGATCATCTCTCATGTTCTAGTGATCATTAGTACCACTCTAGAACTCAAATATCCCAGTAGCATACTGCTATGACTGTCAATACTGTAGGCTTTGGGAGCGTGCAAATACTCTAAGCTCTCTAAGAGTCTTTTGTGTTTCACTTCTTTCCTGTATCACTTATCCATCCAATTTTTGTCAGTAGTATAGACTTCTAAAGCCAACTTCTTTCCTCTTACAGAATAAGACCTTTTTATTTTACAGAGGAGTTAAAATTTCTGATCTTTGCATCTATTTATCTTACTTTCTCTCAGCAACTTACATTTGCTTAATATAAACTTTAGTCATGTATGCTCCAGTTCATCAGCAGAGCTTTCGGTTCTCATAAGTTTTCAACATTAATAGCTTTGTAGTTTCAAAACAAGGCATGTATATGACTAAGTAGGTTATAGAAAACCACTGCAATGCAATTAGAAGGACAGCAGCTACAACTCTGGTTGAACAGAGAGAGTAAGGAAGATTGAAGATATAAATAGATGTTCCAAAGACCAAGTAGTCATTTATTAAAAAAAGATAATTGCTTGTGTTCATTTGCTGTTCAATGCACACAAACAGTAATACAAGATAAGTGTTTTGAGTACTGGTTTTAGGCAAATAATAAGGAATCACATCTAAAGTCATTGTGACTTTATCCCAGGGACAAAGCAATATTTTATCAAATCCAGTCTGATATCTTGTAGCAATTTTCAACTTTTGTGCTTTTGTTTGCATTCTTACATAAATCCTTTTTCTCACAACAATTGAAATAACCTTACCTTTATTTTCTCCACTGGTAGCAGTCATTCATCAGTAAGATTATCTGGGACAGAGTTCTGAGGGTATATAACACATATTCCTATTTCAAAGCAAAATGGTCTTTGAGGTTTTAACGGTGTAAATGAGTCAGCAAAAAAACCTTTCTGTTGTTTACTCCAAGCTTTAGGACAGCGATGCTGCATTTTTGCAGGTAAAAGGTACGTATCTCTGAATACTTGAATTGTTGTTTTGTCACAAAGGGAATTCTAAATACATGCCAGAAGATCAAGTGGAAAATCTGGAAAAAGCTTAAGATAATCTACAAAATTTGGAGTGAAAAAATTCATCCACTTTGCCCTTTTCTTCACATATAAGGCTGGACAATACATGCAAAGTCCTAAGTGCAGAGTTTTCATACTTAAACCTAAAAATAGACAAAATTTGATTTAATGTAATTATTACTCTAACAGCAATAAAAAAAGGAAGAAGCTGAGTGTATAGGGTTTGTTTTTGTTGTGGATTTTGGATCGCTTTCAAAAATATATTTTTCTTTTATCATTCTGGTTTCAAAAGGAAATATTTTGGAATTTCAGTGAATCATGTATTCTGTTTCTCTTAAATGGACTTGGTCAAAAAAGTGCTTTAAGAGGCAATGAGTGAAACTACTCCTTTAAAACAGAAAAGCTGAACATGGGCAAAAGGGAAATAATTACAATGAACTTAACTCCCCCATGTAACTAATACGCCTGAACACATAAACTGCAGAAGGACTATTCATCTGAAATTAGAATTGCACTCCACAGAGCAAGAAGAAACAAAACAAACCAAAAAATCAGTAAAGTGTTTTTTTATCTATGGGGCCAAGAAAAAGTATACTAAGCAAGAACTAAGCCTTGAAACCAAAGTTAGGCCACAGCCTCAGGAAAGAAGAAGTAGAAAATATAACAAAACCTAATGAAAGCAAAAGGCAATAATTTTGCAGAAAAGTACTGGCAAACTCATTTGTGAAATGGGCTCTCCGTATGGGAAGAGTCTAGCTTTTCAATTCGTGTCAGAACATTGCCCATTTCTGGTGAGTCTGAAGTTACACTGCTGTTCTTCTCCAGGAGGAAACTCCTTATTTTAGGTGACAAAAGGACAGGAGAATACTGAGGAAGTGATATGGGAGCCACTGAAAAACTATACCAGTATTCCTGTGTTTCTTCAGATCCTTGAGGGAATTTGCTCCAGATCCTTCCATTCCTACAGCTCAATTTACTTTTTCAGGAAACATGCTGTCTTAGATAAGAAGGATTTGAAACAGATGCTCTTTAAAAATCTTGATTTTGTAGCCCAAGAATTTGTCTCCCACACTGAGCAAAAAGTAACTGTCTGACCTGAATAGATCTGTATATATTGGATTATAAAATCTATTTGACATTTGTAAAGTGTGTCTATAAACATTTACTCAAGTAATTTTACCTACTGTGGGCCTGAAAATCATCTCTATCAGGCATGCTTCTACTGTCCAACTGAACTTCACTCACACAATGTTTTCATACCATCCACATTGTCAGCAATGACAATTTAGCATTATTAAAGATCGGGACACCGACTTTTCCTAAAAACATTAAGATAAATGGTATTTCCTAAAAAATTGACCTAAAAAGCCCCAAAAAACCCAAACCAGTTTTCCTAAAAACATTACCTGTTTATCATCCTGCCACCTAGTAGTGCTTTTCCTGGTGGCAATCTTCTAAATCTGCATGAATTTCTAATATGTACAGCAATAATGAAGATGCTAGAGGAAAAAATCTGGATGAGATAGATGTGTAATGCAGAACAGTATAACATCAAGCACAGATGCTACATTTCTGAAATATTTCAAGACTCTTAGGGATATAGAATTCTCAAATTAAAAGAAAGACAGGACAAAAAATTATGTAAATATTGTGGACTTACAGCTTAATAGCCAGTTTTCAGAAGTTGAAAAGAATATTTATTAACAATCCTTTCTACAGTGGGAAACAAAGTAGTTCATTTAGACAGTCTGTTTCTTTCTCTATTTTAAACAGATTTCCTATAAAAATATTCTTCTATGAAGCTATTAAAATGGGTCCATTACTCCTGCGAATATGACTCTAATCATATGTAGAATTAAATAAATTATTTACTTTTTCATATTTCTGTTTGATTGTTTGTTGTGAGGGGTTTTTTTCCTGAAATTGTGTTTGATCAACCAGTCCCTCATTTTTCATAAATGTCAATTTTGTGTTTAAGTCAAGGCTGTCCCATATTATTTTTCCCATATAGTATTTAAATTTTTAAGAATCACTGTTGTGGGTAAACCCCAGTGGGCATCTAAGCATCCCAAAGCCACGCAGTCATGTCTCCCTCCATACCGAGTAAGTTAAAGAAAAGGGAAGGAAGCAATTTAATGTAAAATAAACAAACTATCATGTTATGAAGAAAATAAATTCTATGTTGCGAACAAAATTTTGTTATGAAGAAAAGTAATTCTATGCTACCCAGGTCTGGGACAGTGTTATAATCAGACATTAAGTTATTAATTCCTCTACCTGACCTTCCATGATGGAGAAAAGATTTTTCTGGTGCAGGAAAAAAGTTAACACTGTGTGAAATTATACAGGCTTAAAGAAAATACAGCAGTCTCAATAAAAAACATATTGTACCAAAAAAAAAGCTACTGAATAAAATATGCATTCTTTTTCTTACTTACTAGTTTAACATATACTTAATGACATCATATGATAGGGAGTATCCCTGCGGTGAGTGGCGGTCAGCTGCCTCAGCTGTGCTCCCTCCCAACCTCCAGTGTCTTTTAGCCTGTTCATTGTGGGTAGAGAGTGTGAAATGAGAGTGAAGAAATGGTGGAGAGTGAAAAATGAAATCTCAGCACTGTTCATGCACAATTCACCAATAACAAATACTTCATTATGTTACAAACACTGCTTCAGTCACAAACCCAAACCACAGCACCATACAGGTTACTATGAAGAAAATTAGCTCTATTTCAGCCAGGTATGGTAGAGATTTGAAGGAAAAAAAAATCTTAGAAGGAGAAGTCCACATGATTTTATGATATTCTTATGTACTTAAGACTATACATTCATATCAAAGTGCCCTTGACATTTAAAGACATTACTCTGAAATAGGGATTAATTTTGCTAGGTCTGCTATAAACATTACAGCAATGAGTTGCCCCTAGCAACCGTGTGTCTTCCAGGTCTTCATCTTAATACTGCAGTACAAAGAAAGAAAAAAATCAGTGCTAGAAATCCATGTCTTCATGAAGAGGGAAGACCGTCACTGAACTGAAGTTTTAAACTTGCAGTGACTTTCTTTCTACAATACTGTTTGTGTGCCGCCATGCCTTGCAACATTAAACAAATACAAAAACTGGCACCACTTTGCCCTTTTCGTCACATATAAGTTTCAGTCCTAAATATTTTTATCATTAAAAATGGGGGAAAACATATTTATTGAAAATTGATAATGTAATTATCATCATTTAAACTCTTTCATCACCAGATGGTCTACATGTCTTGTATTATTTTACTAACTTTTCTAGTGAGTAAAAACGTCCTCAGTACTTTCAGGAGGTATTATTCCAAATAGGGCAAATGCTTTGTGGCATTCGGTCTTACATGGACTTATAGGTACTACAACCATAAGTCAGTTTCTTTTTCTTTTTTTTTTTCATGTTAATAAAAAGGTCACTATCATAAAAACCTTCAGTATCTTTGCAAAGCTAAGGTGCTTACAAAAAACAACCAGAAAAAGCTCTGCAGAGAAAAAAAAAATCAGTGTATAGAGCATAATTCTGTTTCCAAATGCTCTATTTTAGCTATCACATATTTTGTCAGCCTTAGAGTGTTTGCTATGGCAAAAGCTTGGAGCTGGGGGAACTTAAGTTAACGTCAATGAATGATTGCATCATGAGAAGATATAGTTATATTATTAAACTCACTTAGAGAAATAAACACAGGTAGAAAAGTCCAGTCAGAAACTAACCCTGGACATCCCCAAATAAAGGTCTATATCTTAGTATTCATTTCTAAATTATCTGTATGATTGTATTCAAAGGAGAAATTTTAGAATGTTAAGTAGGTTTTTTATAAAATTTTGGATGAGGGGGTCAAAATCTTGATCCAAATAAATCCAGCAGTGTTTTCATGGGTAAAAAGCTATAATTTCCATAAGATTTAAACCAGTAGCAAAACCCTGAACAGAACTGTTTCAAGGAGCTGACATAAGAAAAGCTTGTTTTGAACAGTGCAATGCCTTTGCAAGCCTGCATAATATTAAAATCAAAAGTATTTTTAGTACTTCAGATTCACACTATGATTAAATAATATCCAGACCTGAGTATTAATAATCCATGAGAAATCTAAGAGCTGTATGGGATTTTCTCCTTTGAAGTATATTTATATGTTCTGTCTCCAGAGTAGCTATGAAATACTTAAGTTTCTCAGCGGGTAACATATCCTTTTAACATCTGAAAAAGAGATATTTCAGATGTTGAGGTTTTGGTGGGTTTCTTCCCTCTTTTTATTGGCATTTGTGCTCATAAAAGGTAACTCTTCCTTTTCTAATACAGATGAAGTCTAATGACAACTCTCCAGAACACCTGTTTCTTGAAGTATGCTTGTCAGTAAAGTTCAGAACCTGGGGCATCCAGAAACAACTTCTCAAACACTCTGATTGCAAATCTGACTCAACAAAACAAAGCAAAATCAACCTGCATGCAAGACACTAATGCAACAATCTCAGCACACACGCATAAACTTTCAACGTGATGCCATCACACAAATGAGGGCAATTAATAATCCAAACACAGGGTAATGTTTGTTGTTGTACAATTGATATGAACAAAACAAAGATGCCTTGGACAACTTTAATATGATGGATTTTTTTTTCTATTAATCACTGTAGAGGTGAAAAAGTTAGATCTCTTACAACTGACAAGAACTTGGAGTGAGGCATCCATACTGTAATAACACCATTATGTCACTATTCATTATAATAGCACAGTATCTTTGATCACTTTTAACTCTGCCTTTGAGTGCATTCTGTACTTATGAAATGTTATTTGCTCACATAGAAAAAAAATAGTTCAAAAGTACGTCCCGAATAAAAAAATAAATAAATACCATAATTTAGCAAAACTGTCACACAGCTCCTGCTTTTATTCCCATTACAATCCCATTATTTCTGTAGACTTTTCCTAAACATTTTGAGCTGTTTCATTCCAAGGGAAGACCAGTGCTTTTAAAGTATACTTTTTCTGTTGAGGAAATGAATCTACAAAAAGGCCAATACAAATTATAAAAATAACAAAGTTATTTCTGACTATCAGCATAGGAGAGCTTGTGTCAAACATTTCTCCACTAAGGGAGGGTGTATTTATTAACTACATCTCAAGCACTCTGTACTTTTTTTGTGAGCATATTATCCCCATCTGCCTCCAAACAGAGATCAAATTAAACAAATAAATTATTCTAAACCATAATTTTCAGATATGTTATGCTTTTTCACTACAGCTAAAGTGTCAGCAATATAAGATAGGCTACTAATATATGAAATATGCACGGAACCTGTAGTAATCAGTTCCAGAAGAAATAATCATACTGCAGAAAAATGCGAAAAGCAAACAGAAGAGCAAACAAAGTAAACAAAATCCCTTAAAATCCATAAGTGTTGGGCTGACTCTGGGCATACATTTGACAGTGACTGTCTTGGTTTGAAAGACAGGTGTCTGCCAAGGAAGGCAGGAGTCTCCCTCGGAAAGGAAGGAAAAAAAGTTTCAATCCTCCTTCCCTCCGAATTATTATAATTTTGAAATTAAGGGGCTTTCAGGCAAAGATATGGGAAATAGGAATAACAGTTCTTTACTATTATATATCTAGATGTGTAAAACAAGTCAAACAAACACCAATAACTATGGCAGTGCCAGCAAACAATCACAAACCCAGTGCCAGCCTTCTCGGCTGTCGGGCCCTTTCCCCTCGGGTGCAGTTCCGCTCGCAGCCGGCAGGGGCGCTGGCGGCTCCCGGTGAGCAGGGCAGGTGCGATGGTTCCCCCGCGGCTGCAGGGGGCGCTCCGGAGCGAGCTCGGGGAGCACGCGGCACCGGT
>NW_008238355.1:1609098-1621675 GCF_000691975.1 Corvus brachyrhynchos
ACGACGCAGCCTCTCCCTCCGTCCAAACGCCGGGGACTGACTGTCCACACACCCAGGTGAAAGAGATGCACCCCTCTCCTATGGCCAGGTCCTTTGTTTTTCTTAAGCACCCAGTAATTTGTCTCCCTGGCAACATGCATGGGGAAAATTCCTTTAAGAGAAAAAGAAAACAGGAGAACTAAAACCTCAACAATGATCATATGAACAAATGGAATGCACAAGCACATGGATATGACCAAGTACAATGACACAGTCAAACAAGTTCAAAGTCCAAATAATGCTTTTGTCATTTAATACAGTTTCTATGACTTCAGTTTTATGTTTTGACAATAGATTTTTACGCTTAATGGCCTATATGTTTAGTGTCTTTTACACACATATACAAATATATTTAATTTATCATCTCTAATGAGATTTACTGCAGTCACAATTCATGAATTTCTAGAAGACTTACAGCCTAAGGACTCAGCTCTTCCCCAAAGGAAAAAAAAAGGAAAAGCTCAGCTAACTTCTGACAGATTTTCCATTGTTTTTCAGATATCAATTTGATTAATAATTTAATAAATTATATTTTTAAGAAAAAAAGCTGATTCACATTACTATAGAGAAGGAATTCCATTTTGGAAATTTGGAGGAAAGCCATTGAGTAACTTAAAGCAAACATTGCACTTTGTTAAAAAAAATAATGGATTTTAGCACAATTACCTTTTCTTTTCTTTCTCTTTCTCCAGTTTCTTCCCCTCTCTTTTCTCACCTTCTCCCATCATTTGTCCTAAATCTGTCCTAAGCACAGTCTCATTGATGATTTATCCCATATTACTCATCTACCAGAATATTGTTCATGCTTTTCTATTTGCATTTCTAATTATTTTCTGGCTGATGTCTTTTTATATTGAAAGACTAGGGAACTGCAGGTGTTGATGGTAACACTTAACTTTAGTGTAATTCATGTTTTACTGCTCTATAGAGGTTAGGGAACAGATGTAGAGAGTTGTTATGTTAGCCTAGGTTCTTTATTAATTATTGTGCTTAGTAAAAAAGAGAACTATACTGAAATAATCTCCTCTATCTTTAGGGAATAGTCAGTGCACTGGTATATATTCTGCTAGTGAGAGATACACAGATGCTCACTGGAGACATGCAGGTCTATTTTCTTTCAATAAGCAACATGATGTGTTTTACAGAGCAAAAATCCACCACAAAATTGATGAATACTAGCACTTCTGTTATTGCACAATTTACTGGGACTCGATTAATTTCTTCCTGTACAGACCTGTTAAACTGTTTCTATCCCAAGCTTCCTTTGAACAAATACTTATAATCCTGTGCTGTAACAATGTGGAGATGTGCTGAATATTTAGCAATCATAAAAGATATCTCTTCTGAAATCATAATGCTCTGGAAAATATTTCAAGAATACCAGCTAATTTGTCTTCCCTCTGCCTGGATCCAGCAAGGGGTTTTGTTGGAACCCTGAGTTCTGAGAATTTCAGCCTTTCAGTGCAGACAGACAGTGATCCTCAGAAGCACACTGCATTTGACCTGAAGCCTTGAGAAAGGCTTCCCAAATTGTGTGATGACACTGAGGTTGTTGCTGTGTAACTAAAAGTCACACAGAGATAGAGACTTTTTTTCTCCCAGCTGCGGTGGGGGAGCGAGGAAGCCCCCGGCTGCCAGTGTCTGGTGGTTTCAACCAGCACAGCCTGAAGCAGTCCCTTGGGAAGTTGTGCGCAGCAGTGCTACCTGACCATAGGTGGCCTATGCTTTCCACAAGTATCAAAAAACTTCACAAAGCATTCTACAATTAAAACTTCAAACCTCATTGATCAGAAATCTCATGCTGTATAAAATACCACTCTTCTAAAGACCATGGTCCTGTCCTCACGGCATAACACAAAAGAGAGAAATACTGGCATGTTTGTGGGTATTAAACATTTCTTTTGTCTATTTATTACTGAGCTCATCAAATGGCAAACTTTGTTGTACTTAAAACGCTGCTTACTTTAAAGTCTCAGACACCAACTGAAATGCACCCTAAAAGTACCAGAAGAACTTGATTCTGTTTTCAGGGCTAATTTAGATAAGAGTTTTCTATCCAGTTCCCATAATCTTGAAAAATTATTTCTTCAATAAATAACAAATTTAATTAATATTTTATAGAGCCTATATTTCTGGAAAATATCTTGGTTTTAAAGGGGTTTTCAGTCAAACCCCAAGCTGATTTAATTTCTGGGGACTGCTAACCCCTATGTTCTTTATATCCAACTCCATCCCTGTTCCCACCCCCTTGTAAATACCCATGAAAAGGAACAAATGCAAGGATTTCTTTTTCCTAGGACTGAAGTACACTATTGCAGCTGGTGAGGGGTCAGTAGCTCTGACTGAGGAAGAGGTGACCGGTCCAGGCAGATGGTCCCAAAAGGAATCGCCTTCCCGAGGCCCGGTGCCTTCCCTCAGCTGCTGGCAGGAGGGCCTGTGCAGAAGCTGTCAGCTCTTTAGTGATTATCAGCTCATGATTTCAGCTCAGCTCTGCAGGGCAGCCTCCAGGCATGACCAGAGAGAGACGAGAGGCTCGTGTGGCTGGTTCCGCACGAAGGTAGCTTTATTGTCAGTCCGTACTCTGGTGAAGGGGAAAGCCAGGGACGAGAGCTCTCTCTCGCAGGGGCAGAGGGCTAGCTTTTATAGGGATACAGGGGGTGGGTAAAGGCCAATGGGTTACAAAGGATCTGCATAGGGTCTCCTAAAGGATTGTGGGTCTGTCTTTTCTCACTGTAACTGAAGAGTACCTGCCTTCCCAGGGAGTCCTGCTGGGAGATTGTGCAATCTCCTTATCTCAGCAGACATCCCTCCAGGGCAGTGGCTGGGCATACCCTACAGTACACCATCATTCATTCCATAAATGACACAACAGTTACATTGCTTGGCATTAAAAGAGCTGCTTAAAAAGTAAAGTCCTCTTAGTTCTCTTTAACCTCATAGTTAAAATACAATGTCTTCTCACTGTATCATGCATTTTGCAGGTACCTCCTTCATGCTGTACACCTTTTAACACTGAATTCTCTCCCTACACACACACCACATTACTGCACTACGCAGCACACATTCTCCCTCAACTTCTGAAATACAATCAGAATAGAAATATTAGCATGAAGTTTTTCTGAATGCAACAACCAAGCAAAAGATGCTTAGTCTTAAGTTTGTCTACAAAACACTGTATAATTCTGTGTCTGAGATGATGACCTTTTTCTATCAGTGTTGCACACACTATAAATTCCTCAATCAATCAGAAGAGAAATAAGGCAGCTGAATATTTTAAATTGGTACCAGACAAGACACAGATAACTAAGAAACCTGACAACAGGAAGAATCCTTTCATCAGCAAGTCACCACTCCATAAAGGTCAAGATGAGTAAAAGCCATTACTGACTGGGTTTGTCTGCATGGTCCTTCTGGGGGGAAGAGACTGAAAACAGATGCAAATGTGTCTAACAAGAGTGTCTGTATCTGCAGAGGTGAGGAGGGATGCTTGTGTGGACTACAGCCTGCCTGTCCATAAAGACAAGCAGAAAGACTGAGGGAGCTGGTGGATACCATATTAGTGACCACTCACATATGTCTTTGAAGGGTCATTGTTAATCAGGAGAGATGCCTGAGGACTGGAAGGAAACAAATGTCACCCCAGCCTTCAAAAATGGAAAGAAGAAGGACCTAGGGCACTACTGGCCTGTCATCCTCACCTCAATCCCTGTAAAGGTGATGGAGTGCCTCATTCTGGAGGCCCTCTTTATCCACACAGATGGCAAGAAGGTGATGAGTAGTCAACATGGATTCAACAAAGATAAATCATGCTTGATCAACCTGATTGCCTCCTATGACAAAACAACTTCCTGGATAGATGCAGGAAGAGCAGTGGATAATGTCTACCTCAACTTCAGCAAGGCTTTTGACACTGTCTCTCACAACATCCTCATAGGCAAACTCAGGAAGTGTGAACTAGATCAGTGAAAAATGAGGTGGGTTGAGAACTGGCTGAACAGTAGATTCCAGAGGGTCACAATCAATGCCACAGGGTCAAGCTGGATGCCCGGCACTAACGGTGTCCCCAAAGGTTCCATACTGGGCCCAACATTGTTTACCTTATCCACCTGTGACTTGGATGAAGGGCCAGAGTGATTTCTCAGCAGGCTCCCTGAATACACAAAGCTGGGAGAAGTGGCCAATATCCCAGAGGGCTCTGCAGCCCTTCAGAGGGACCTCAACAGGCTGGAGAGTTGGGCAGAGAACTATTTGAAATTCAACAAAGGCAAATGCAGGGACCTGCACTTGGGGAGGAGCAACCCCAGGCACCAGCACAGGCTGGGGTGACCTGCTGGGAAGCAGCTCTGTGGAGAAGGACTTGGGGGTGCTGGTGAACCACAAGCTGTCCATGAGCCAACGGTGTGCCCTGGGGGCCAAGCAGGCCAGTGGTATCCTGGGGTGCGTTAGCAAAATCGTTGCCAGCAGATCAAGGGAGGTGATCCTGCCCCTCTGCTCAGCCCTGATGAGGCTGCATTTGGAGTTCTGTGTTCTGGGCTTCTCAATAAAAGAGATATGGAACTCTCAGAGTGGGCCCATTGGAGTGCCACAAAGATGATTAGGGGACTGGAGCATCTCTCTACTGAAAAAGGTTGAGGAAGCTGGATCTGTTCAGCTTTGAGAAGAGATGACTGAGAGGGGACCTGATCAATTACGCCTATAAGTATCTGAAAGGAGAGCATCAAGAGGATGGAGCCAGAGTCTTCTTGGTGATGCCAAGCAATAGGACAAGAGGCAATGGGCAGAAACTGATGCACAGGAATTTCCACCTGAACAAACTGGAGAGCTTGTGGACTCTCCCTCACTGGAGGTATTTAAGAACCATCTGGACAAAATCCTTATGTCATGTGCTCTAGGATGACCCTGCTTGAGCAGAGCAGGGAGGTTGGACCAGATGACTCACTGTGGTCTACCTGGTCCATCTGGCTCATCACTTCCAACCTGGCCCATTTTGTGAATATGTGAAAGACACAATTATCAACTGATGTTAGCTAAGCAATGTTCAATTTGCCATGTGTAGTCCTGTAACCATAATCTGGAGGAACAGGTATCTGGAAAATCATGAGCCAGAAAAACACATATTTAGTAATAATTATTAACCTTCAAAACTAAATATTGCTTACCAGGTCTTCAGAAAAAAGAAATAAACTGGAGCATCTCTGCTTTTTTGTTTATTCTGGCTTTTTATTTTGCTTTTTTGATAGTCCAGTTTTCTAGGCCATCTTGTATTCTCTCCACCATATATTTCTGACATAAAATCAGTCTTCAATACAATTCTGAAAATTAAAGCAAGTCCAGAAGTTGGAATCAAAAGCCATAACGCCATAGAAACACAGTATTCTTGTCATGAGGGGAAAAAAACCTATCATTTCCTTATGAAAAAAAAAATTGAGTTATGCTTTGTCCTCTAGCTTCAGAGAGTCAGACTTAAATTTGTACTTATTTGCTCAAAGCTTAGACATAATTTCAGGTTCTCTTCTGCACTTGATATACCCTTGTCTATAGTAACATTTGGAAGCTTAAATGTTGTGAGATGTAAGAAAAAAATTGCTTTTGACTCAAATCTAGCAAATCACTAAGAAGCTGAAAAAAAATAGTTTTTAAAGTTTTCCAGTATTATTTTTGAAATAAACTGGAGGGTCCTGAGTGTCTGCAGTACCTTTGAAAAAGCTTTAATTTACCCTCCCCTAGAGGGGGGACACCATCCAGCTTTTGTCCTTCATACTTTCTGTAACTAATAGGAAAGAAGATTGGTTATTGCCCATAAAAAATAGATTGTTTTAAAGTAAGAAAAAGGTTGTTTAAATGAAGGGATGTAATTTTTCCTGAAGAATGATTAAACTTGTAGCCAGGGTTGTTACCCTAGTAGAACAGGAAGAAGTTGATGGAAGCATCCCAGTCACAGATTTGCTAGTGAAAGGAAAAGACAGATTGTTTTTTTCTGAGATTTGCACATTTTGTTGAGAGAGATGACACATTCTCTCTTTTATTGATCTTCTTTGTCCATCTTCCAGGGCCTTTTCTTGACTGGCAGATAATATACTCTCTCTTCATCCCTGAAAAGAAATGATTTAATGCTCTGCTTGGTCACCAAAAAAAAAAAAAAAAAAACACCAAAAAAACCCACCACCACAAAAAGATAAAATCCCTCCTATTGAAGCAGTGTGATTTGTGCAGCAAAGAATATTAGTTTTAATAGGGGAAAAAAAGACCAACATGAGTATGACTCAGTGATTCAGAAAGAAAGAGTTCTATGTTCTGGTCCTCACTGACCCAGCTGTTCATATATTTCTTTCATGAAACAATCTTTACATGAAAGAAAATAATTGGAAAAAGAGTTTTGCTTCCTGAGTCTAGCAGTTTAAGAGTATTTTCAGTACAGCACGGCCTCTAAAAACGAGATTATCAGGAAATATTGTATTTCCTGTTACTAACGAACCCTATAGTATCTAGAATATTGACCAATGATTTTTGGAAAAAGAATGCTGGAACAGTCTTACAACAATCATCCTGACAATTGGCATGTACCTCAAAAGAAAACAATGCCGGATGATTCTTAAACAATTTCTGCTGTCATATTATAAAGTAAAAACAGTCAAACCACCAACCTGAAGCTGGAGGAAGAGATAGGAAAGTGTTCATCTTGCAGAGGTCCGCTGTTGGCTTTTGTGCTACAAGTTCTGCTGTGCTATGTCACACCACTGTCAGGTCCCTTTGTCTAGTGGGTCTCAGCCTCAGGCTCTTCCGCAGCATACTGGCAATACTTGGCCATTACATCGAGAGGCTATCTAAGAAGAGAAGGATTTCTGATTCTTCAAAGAGCCCCTTATCTTTGTGATTGCTTAGCTCAATTTATCAGCTATTATGGAAGACAGCAGACTGTTTTATTAAAGTACAGAAGTGAGTTTTGGCATTTTCCACTTCACTGTCAGGCATGACATAACCAAGAGAAGAACAAGCTGTATGTTTCTCTCTGTGAAGACTACCTGATGAGACATGCATTCACTTTTCAGAACTGGAACCTGATCCCCACTCTGCAAGTCCCTGAAATATACTATGGGTTAAATAATTCAAACTGCATAGGTCGGAGTTAGCATGTTAAAAATCATCAACTTAGTGAGGAAGGCTTCTGCTGGTGTAGGTTTGTTGTGCTTGATAGTCCTATTTCCAGTATAGATACCATGGCCACATGTTGGTTGCCCAGCTGGTTAACATCATTGTGTATATACCCTGCTTTCCATGCAAGGAAACTTAGGTGCACAAATACAGTCAGTCAAAATACCCACTCATTTGGATAGTGCAAAGATCAGGACTGAAAGATGCAAAACAGAGCATACATTGTACATAGATTAAGCAGATTTGCCAACTTTCTATTATCTGATGGACCAGGTCTGCCTCACAAATACCACTAAAACAATCAGATTTAGCCACTTACTCACTGAAGACCCAAATGTCTAGGCTGGTTTGAATGCAGGATTAATAAATGTTAACGCACATTCTTTCCAGTAGACTACTACATCAACAATCCATGCAGATTCAGTATTTAGACTCATACCCACATACAAATGTCATGACTAGAGAAGAACTCTCTAAAACAATGCTGCTCAGTCTTTTGGCAGTCACAAAAAGGGCCTCACAAATCAACAGTACTCCTTCCCAAAAGCTTATGTATGAACTGGAAATAAATTCAAAAAGAAGAAAAAATACATGTATATGAAAAGTTGACAATATATAACAGATTCTGAAGAGGAATATATGGTTACTTTTTTTGTTCTTTTTTTTTTAAACCATTCAGAATCTTAACAGTGTCATTCTTAATTTGTACGTTTCTACATTTTTGTACAAACCAGGCTTTTCTAATACCTAAATAATAAATAATATTTTAATTACTTTCCCTTTTAGCTAACAAAAAATACTGGGGACATCTATGGATTGTTTTTAAAAGTGAAGTGGTCCTTCAGGAATAAAAGGTTAAGAAAAAAAACTCTAGAAAAGGACTTATTAATCGTGAAAGATTCTGAGAGGACAGAAATGTTGAAAAGGGATTTATTTTTCCCCAGTCTTCTCTATTCTGGGCATATAATTTGGCAAAAGACTTAAAACTTTTCTTGAAACTGGAGGACATACTGAATTACCTATTAATTTCCATTTAATCAACATAATTAATGTTTTTATTAAATTAGTTTGAATTTAAATACCGTAGTGCAAGGGTATATTAATTAAATTTTATTAGAATAATCTTATCTGGTACAATAGTTCTTACTCCTTTTCCCTTTATATTTCCTTATTGAAAACCTCTGTTGAAGGATAATAAGGAGTTTATAATTGCTGGACTACATAGCCCTGCCTCCATTCACACACTTTTTGGGATGCAGCCCTGTTGTTTCAAATGTGAAAAAGGTGTCTGTGTCTGGGAGGAGCGTACAATCCAAGAACAGGAGCTGTCAATCAAAAGTTAAATATGGCTTCAGAAGGTCCCACCTGCCCCTGGGTGCAGAACCTGGCTGACATATGGACCAGGGCTTGTTTGGTCACATGCCTTAGTAAGATTCCCTGGTGGCAGTACATACACTTCTAGAGACCCGCCGAAGCGATGGACACCACGTCTTTAGCCAAACCATCCCACATGGTTTTTCAAAAAAAATCCAACGCAGCTATTTCTCAAAATAAGGAAGGTAGACAAAACCAAACCCAGGGTGCTACTGAGTGGGATTTTTTTTTGTCTGATACCCATTTTTTATATTTTCTGTAACAAAACTGTCAGTGGCACCCACAAGAGGTATTAGATCTCTCTTGTATAAAATATTAATCTCTTCTCTGGATACAGTTAGGCTTTTAGAGAGCATTTTTATTTTTGGAAAAAAATAAATGAAACAAAAATATTGTGAGAAGAGAAGAAGTTCAGTTCTCTCAGCTGGAAGTCCTGAAACGGCTGTAATACCATCTCTCCTCTCTAGAAGCCTGAGCAGTAAGGAGTTAATGCATTGCTCTTCCTCAAACACCAATGACAAAATCATGGATTTTTAGGTTAGAAAAGTCCTCTGAGATCATCAAGTCCAAACTTAGACTGATCACCACCTTTTCAACTTGACCATGGTACTAGTATCACATCCAATAATTTCTTAAACATCTCCAGGGTTGGTTACTCCACCACCTCCCCATGCAGTCAATTCCAACGTTTCACAAATCTTTCCATGAAGAAATTTCTTCTGATGACCATTCAAGCAGGCTGGTTAGAACAGAATGTGCCTGGAAAGGGGATGTATGAAGGTATGGCAGCACCTTTCTGGAGCCAATTTTCCTGTTCAGGTCCATGGTGACTGCACAACACACTGTGCAAGCGCCAAAATGTGATCAAGGAGCAGACAAGGGGGAGTGATGTAGGTACAAAAATGCTGTTAGTGAGGATCTTCTTGTTACTTTTCTAAGTCCGTGAGAGACTTTTCTCTCTCACAGAAGAGGTAGCAGGGAATGTAAACAACCAAGCCACCTGCAACCTTGGAAAGTCTTGTTTATGGTATAGTAGAAAATATTTTGATAATGGATGTTTTAGGATTTTGGCCAATCACCCCCAAGGGGTGGCTGGTCCTTTGTCCAATTAGACTATGAAGAAAAAAGTCTATAAAAGAGTTTGTAAAATAATTAAATAAATCAATCTTGCTGCACAATTCCTGCTTGCTGGATCTTCTCCTCCTCCTCCTCCCTATAGCTGCGGGACACGGTGATATACCGTAGGAACCAGGCCTGCGGTAATACATGGGGTTATCATTATCTGTTCCTGTAGCAAGCACATGAATAATACATTACGTGTCTTTCAAAGCTGCATGCTTGTGTCCTCCCCCTGTGTTTAATTTAAGAGGGGAAATGCCACATTCTGAACAATGAACAATACCTTAAATACCTTCAACTCTAAAATAGTGTAAGTCTCCCCTCTGTTTGGGATTCAGTAAAATTTCTATTGCCCTGTGTATAGAGGTCACCTCCTTGTTATCAGTTCCAGCTAATTAAAAGATTAGGAGATCAGGAAAGTCACCCTGAAGAATCAGTTATTACTAGAACTAACAACAGCTGGCAAAGTAGTAGAGACATGTGACTAAATGTCCTAACCCCCTTCCCTTTACACAGCTTTCAAGTTTATCAGAAACTGCAAGGGACTGGGACTGATACTTGGCGTGATTGGTTTTAGTTCTATGGCCTATGGAATTCATTTCCACTCTCCTGGTGAATTTGCTGTTAATGATGTTTCATCAAGAACCACTTTACAGGTGACTGGTGCATGCAAGACCATGTTCCCAGTAGCAACCTGTGTTGCAAGCTCAGGTTTCAGTGGCCCACTCAAAACTTTATAATCTCAGTTCAATCTTCAGATGCACACACATGCACAATGAAGGCCACCTCTGGCTAAGTGCTAGGTCACTGTAGCACATTTTCTTCTTTGTTATTTCAGAGCAACACTAGCTACTTTACCTTTAGGCTTCATGGCTTCAGTGTCATGATGGCAATGCTGTCTGTTGTTCCTAGTGCCATAAGAGTCTTCACAGGCCTCTGACTGTTTAATCCCATAGGTTGAAGAGGTCCTGGTGTGCTGATGCTATTGTTCCCAGCTATTGAACTGTGTCTCCCCTATCTAGCCTTGCAATTATTTCATTGATGGTTCACATTAGGGAGCAATAAGCAGAGTTTAGACATAAACTAAGAACTTCTGGGGAAAATTCAGTTCATTTGGAACAAATGAGTACCACATGCATTGCAGCTTGTTTAATCATCTGAGGAGCTGAGCCTCATCTTTTTCCTAACCAACTTTCCTCTCAGGATTTCTCAACCAGCTTCCCCTTTTCAACATTTTGTGCTTTTGTGAGTTTATTCCATGCAAAACAACAGCCCCTGTGTAAAAAACTTCTCACAGCATTAACCTTTCTTGAAAGTGCTTTGAGAGCCATGGATAATAAGTACTATGAATTGCAAAATACATTAAGTGTCTTGGAATCATTTCCACATGACTTAGTTCATAGTAGGCCTTCTCTCAGACACCTACTGTAAAACACTCTTAGTCACAGCCTATCTCAAACTCATTTCTAACATGAAATGTCCTGTAATGTTTCATGTTTCCACCACTCTCACTCACAATTAGAGAAACATTCTAGCACTGATATATATGGCAAAGTAAAGCAGTTTTCCCAGCTAGATCATGAGTGGTAAATTCTAAAGTTCTCAGTAGCTATGAAGAGATTTCTGAAAACCATTTTTCACGTTCCAGACAATGACTATTTTATACCAAGAAACCTGCTTGAGGCTGAAGTTTGTCAACCTGACATGGGAGAAGTTCCAAGTGCTCCAAATGGAACCATTTATAACACAGAAGAGCTGAGCCTGTCCAGTCATCTTCTGAGAGACCTGAAACAGGGCAGCATCTTAAAACCTCCTGGAACTTCTTGAAATCAGCATCCTCCTGGGAGACATGAAATACAATTTGAAGACCTACGCAAAGCAGTTTTGACAGTTTACCTACAAGATGCACTCTGAACACAAAATTATGTTTTTCTTAAAGAAGATTAAGGAAGTGCCTAAAGAGTCCTAGCTCATAATCCAGCAATATCCAAGATCAGATATGACATTGCATGGTTATTTGAAGTATGGACATTATAGGAGGTGGAATTTTACTGCTCAGCCAAGAAGATCCTCTGTAGGCTAAGCTCACAGCAATGGGGAAAAGATTAAAAAGGATACAAAAAGTAAGGCAGGCACAAAAGAAATTCCTGGTGATATAACAAAGGGAGCCTACCTTGAAACAATAGCAATAACAATAGAGCAACAAAACTGTGAGAGGCCCCAAAATGTTTCCTTCTGAGGAGTTTATCAAAAAGAGAATGTTTTCTTAGCAGTAGAAAAATAATGAACAGTCTAGAGCAGGTAAGTGTGCTCTATACTCTCATAAAGTGACAGATAGGCCTCCACAGGAATTTAAAAAATAATAATAATTAGAGTTCATAAATCCAAAGATAACTAAATCCTCTCCCTCCATTTTGCTACAAACAATCAGAAACATAAACAGTTTAGCACAATTATTTCTGTCACTATCCATGGTTGATTTTATTGTGCTCAATTTAAAGGTCACTGAAACATCCAGATCTAAAGATGGCCAGATTGTTCATCTTCCCCAAACTAAGAGAACTGGCTGGCAGGTTTCTTGGTAAAAAGACTGGCAGTCTTCTGTAAAAAAGACTTTATGTCTGGATCCCTAAATTAATAGCTGCAGCCACTGGATCAAAAGAATTTTGTTCTAGTAAAACTGTCAAGCTGATAACCTGGAGACTGAGGTGTCTCATTTATTCACAGAGCAATTAAATTATAGAAGGCACTGGGCAGATTCCTCACAACTATGCCTTTCAGTTGTTACTCCAATAAAATCTCTGTCCTGAGGCATCTCTGCTGTGGTGAGGATGGCAGTTAGCACAAATCCTGGACTGCAGATGTGCAGTGGGAAACATCTGTCTCAGCAGGA
>NW_008238355.1:1622560-1641717 GCF_000691975.1 Corvus brachyrhynchos
AGTCTGTGAGTCCTGCTGCAGCAGCAGTGACCTCCCCCTTGAAAATTTTCAGGGCTGAAGAAAGAAATTACAGCTGAGCAGGAAAACCAGGTACATCCAGTCTAAAGAAGTGTCACCAGCCATGGGTATCCCTGGGGTGAGCTAAAGCATCATCTCCTTCAAAGAGGCCACTGGAACAGTACCACAACACCCCAGGGGCCACTGTTCTCTCCTTCTTCACTTTTCATGTCTCACTTTAGCTGCTAAGATCTGAGGAATATAAACAGGGCAGCGTATGCATACACAGGCCATGAGAGTATTGGTTTTGCTAGGGTTGAGCTGACCTTTTGTTGTAGGTACAAAAATGCTGTTAGTGAGGATCTTCTTGTTATTTTTCTAAGTCCGTGAGAGACTTTTCTCTCTCACAGAAGAGGTAGCAGGGAATGTAAACAACCAAGCCACCTGCAACCTTGGAAAGTCTTGTTTATGGTATAGTAGAAAATATTTTGATAATGGATGTTTTAGGATTTTGGTCAATCACCCCCAAGGGGTGGCTGGTCCTTTGTCCAATTAGACTATGAAGAAAAAAGTCTATAAAAGAGTTTGTAAAATAATTAAATAAATCAATCTTGCTGCACAATTCCTGCTTGCTGGATCTTCTCCTCCTCCTCCTCCCTATGGCTGTGGGACATGGTGATATACCGTAGGAACCAGGCCTGTGGTAATAGAGTGAGACCACAAAAACTCCCTCAAAGCTTCCTAAACCATTTCCAGAAAGATACAGAAGACTGGACTTCTCCTGCCAACTCATTTATGTGAAGAGTGAGAAACCAAAGCCCAGGGGGGAAAACAGATCTAGGGGAAGGTACTCCCACAAAGCCGACGTGGCACACCCCAGGACTCTGGACACATTGTTGGCTGAATCAATGCCAGACCCAGGACTGTGGATTCCCTTTCCTCTCCTGTCTCATCCCCCTTTCTTTTTTCTATTTTTTTGTCTCTTTCTTCCATCTTTCTTTTTATTCTGTTGTTGTTTATTATTATTATTATGCATAAAATATATATACATTTCCATGTGTAGTTAGCTTTGTGAGCTTTTTTGGGACTCTTCTCCCATTCTTTTTCAACCATCTTTGAATCCTGGGTGCTCCTTTTCACATAGGAGTGCGAAGTAATAACCTTCCAAGGGAACTGTGAATATAAATGAACTGTGCATCGCTGAGGCACTCAGCTTTGAAGGGAAGATGAACAAATTTATTGTCAGGGATGCATCTGAATAATGTGTAGAAGACAACGCTTGGACCACACACAGACTGATGGGGCAAAACACAAAATGCAGCATAGCAACCCGGGGTTTTTACTATGATTTGTTCTGAAGCAGTGAACATGTGGCTGGGGATAAGACAATGCAGCAGTTTGCAAGACATGCAGGTGTGAAGGAAGCCACAATAAAGTTCTTCAGGTAGACTTAATTAGAATTCCATAGTTTTTGGAGAGTTAATTTTGCTTCCATATTTCCATTTTAGTGCATGTATATGCTGAGGTTGTAATTTCTTTCTGAAGTGTACTGATATTAAAGGCTACTTCCTCTCAATTTTCGAGTTCTGAAACACAGTTTTCTTCCATAACTGTCACGATTGTTTCAGATTCTAAGGTAATACAGAAAAAACTTATCCCTATCAGGCCCATGACATCTGCATGAACTTGCATCTGCAAAGGATATTACCCTAAAAACGGAGGTCTGATTGGACTTCAATGACAATATATCAATTTACAGGAGAAAAAAAATCTGTCAGGTTTTAACAACATTACAGAGTCATAGAGCATTCTGAGTTGGCAGGACCTACAAAGATTGAAAGCCAACTCCTGGCCCTGCACAGTACATCCCTAAGAATCACTCCATGTGCCTAAGAGCATTGTCCAAATGATTCTTGAGCTCTGGCAGGCTTGGTGTTGCGACCACTCCCCTGGGGAGCCTGTTCCAGTGCCCAACCACCCTCTGGAGCAAAAACATTTTCCTGATATCCAACCCTCCCCCAACAGAGTTTCATGACATTTCCTCAGGTCCTATCACTGGTCACCACAGAGAAGAGATCAGTGTCTGCCCCTCCTCTTCCCCTCACAAGGAAGTTGTGACTGCAATGAGGTCTCCCCTCAGTCTCCTCTTCTCTTGCCTGAACAGACCAAGTGACCTCAGCTGCTAATCATACAGCTTCCTCTGTAGATTGTTCTCCATTTTCATAGCTCTCCTTTGGATACTCTCTAATTAGTTCTCAGATATCTCACCTTCTCCTTTAATTCAGTCATTTTGTATAAGTCAAAGCAGTTGGCGCATGAACAGCTTATGTTTCTGATCTAAAATTTTCAGGGAGATGAGTTTGAAGTAGTAATAGTTTAAATAAAAAATATAGCTTGAACTATGACAACTTAAGAAAATAGTGAAAGCAGATTTAAAATAATATGCAGACAAATGCAGCTTTGTTGCTCAATGTTAGTAACGTACTTAGCATGACTAACTGGCAGAATCTCAATTATGTAACATGAAATTCATATCTTCTATTTGGAGATAAACAGGTTACAAATACAGGTAAAAATTACATGACTTATTAAGTGTTTGCGCTGAACTTTAATAAGTCACTCTACAAGTACTTCAGTTTTTCCACCTGTTCAATATGTTCAACAATCCTTTGCATGTTTTCAGTAACATCTGATTAAATGTTGTTGTGTAAAACCAAAGTCATACTGCTGATGGTAAGGCTGATTGTGTAATTGGATCTTATGTGCATGGGAGATGCCCCCAAGGTTTTTCTCTTGCTCAATCAAACTGGACAGAAGCAGAGATCTAAAACAGAGGCATGATCTGGGGCTCTACAGGAGGTTTTGACATAGGCTTTTCAGTGAGTAACATGAAACTGTTTTGTATCATCTGGTGTGAAGCCCTTCACAGTCATTATCATGCACATAAATATTTGCAGACATACAATTTTTTCTGCTTTCTTCCCAGTTAGAACAATGAATTTTAATTGAAGTTACAATGTTTATATTAATGATTTCAGAAGAAAAATTGTAGATGACATTTCCCATATGCCTGAAAAATCACCTTCTAGAGTGAGCACAGTTTATATAGCAGTTTTATATGAATATTTCTTTTAAATATCTTTGCTTCAGTATATTGTTTAATCCATTTTATTCTACAAACTGCATGCTGACTCAGTAGTTTGTTTCAAATGCAAATACACCTTTTAGATGTTAGTTTTCTAGAATTAAACAAAATAGGCTGTTGTAGACATATTGATGATGGAAGGCTTAACAGACTAGTGTGCCTGAAGGCTTGTTTGTTTTCCAGTTCCATAAGGTGGGCTAAAAAAACTTATCACCAGCTCACTGCAGGGGCCTGGACTAGATTACTGTTAAAGGTCCCTTCCAGCCCAACCCATTCTAAGAATCTCTGATGCTGTATTCCCCTTACAGACTGTGAGATGGAAAAATGTCAGTTTCATATCAAAGAGGCAATGACAAACTGCACAGACTAAATACTGACTAGACTAAAGGACTGTTTCTCCTTTTGTCTGTTTTCTCTGAAGTTGTGCCAGTTAAGGCTTCAGACAAATGACAGACCAAGAATGTTATCCCAGGCGTGTTCACATGCACACATGCACACACATGTGCTTGCACCCGTTCAAATCCAGCTTGCCATCCTATCCATTACTGTCCAGCCACAGCTTTGCCTCTGATTCATTGTGTCTGTTTTGCCTTTCAAATGTGTTCTGTGAGGATGCTAATGTTCTTTTCATTTTGCGTTGCTGCATTCTCTAGCATCTCTGCTTTCTACATTTGCCAACCAACATTTACTTTAGAGACTGCAGCTTAGTTGTCACCAGCAGCGCTTTCTCTCCTGGGAATAGAGCAGGGTTAAGATTCCTTAATGGTGGTTATACCCCTGCTTTATTATTGTGATAAACCTCTGAAAAACAGAACTTCTATGATAATTCTATATTTTTTAAGTATCAGAAGTAACAAAAGAAGAAACAAAACCAGATTTGCTCAAGGTTCCAGGCTGTGTATAACAGAACATGCTGTCTTGCTTGAACTAAGCAGTATTTTACTTTGATCAGTCCCATTCCTATCTAGAGGCGTTCTGTACAAAGTAAGAGATGTGTTTCAGCAAAAACCAAAATCTATTTACTAATGAAAAATACCATTATACAATTGCTGGCATTATTTTTCAAAAAACTCTGAATTTGCAAATCCAGGCTACATGTTTCTTGCATCTAAAATCTGCCAGATCAGCCCTTCTTATACCTTTCCTAGCTATGCCCTGAGTTGTTTGATTCTGCTGTGGGGAAGTTTTCACTGCCAGAAACCGAATCCTTTCCTGCATGTACACTTTCTGCTTTGTAAAAAACAAGCAAACAAAACAAACAAACAAAAAAAAAACCAACCAAACAAACAAACAAACAAAAAAAAAACAAACAAAAAAAACCAAAACAAAACGAAGAAATTATAAGGAGTTAATGCAAATAACAATCTTGAGAAGGTTCTGAACTAGTTAGGCTTCTACAGTTTCTCATTATTCAGTTCTAGGCAATGAAGGGGAAAAGCAGTTTATAAGTCTTAATCTGACGTATCAGTCATGCCATTAAGTATTTTTGTACCAACAGTACTAATGAGATGCAGTTGAGGAAGGCAGGCAGGCAGGCAGGCAGGGGGGCGGGGAGGCAGGGAAGGAAGGAAGGGAAGGGAGGACGGAAGGGAGGGAGGGAGGGAGGGAGGGAGGAAGCAAGGAAGGAAGGAAGGAAGGAAGGAAGGAAGGAAGGAAGGAAGGAAGGCCTTCCTTCTCATCTCAGAGATGCCTGTGAGAAAAGTATAACACAGTACTTGTGAATGTACTATTGCCTGAAAGGAATAAGTGTTCTCCTTCAGATATTCAGAGGCATAGAAACCACATTTGTAAACATCCTATCAAGTAGACATAGCCAAAACTGAACAGACTTTTAAAGTTTCACAAAGGCACTATAAAGTCACAAATATTAACTAGTTATTAACTTACTTCTGGAAGAAGTCTTATGTTCCCAAAATGTATGTCAAATAGGTAAATTTAAAGTTTTGTTTACTCTAGGGTTTATACAGTAGAAACAGGTAGTGAACCAAGGTTAACATCAACTGTTTTGTGGTATCTCAGAATGCACTGTTTATTGCTGCTGAGAGAAAGCACAAATATGCATGTCAGAGAAGGCTGGATATGAATTCAAAATTAAGCTTGCGTAGCATTAACTCATCGCCCTTCTACTTCTCTTTTCAGCAAGAGATAAATTTGATCTGCCTCTGTGCATTGTTACAGGGTTTTCTCTGCTTCAAGGTCTGAGAAAATATGCGCACCTAACTGCCAACTTCCAAGCCAGTAGACCATGTCTAACACATAAGCTTCAGAAACTAGAGAGAAGCCACAGCACCCCAGTGAGAAAGTGTATCTCATCCATACCACAGCTGAGAGACAGGATAACAGCTAGCTGGCAGCTAGGCAAGAACTTGGGAGTCTAAACTCCCTGAAAGTCCATGTCTCACCAAATGATCTACCAAAATCCTTTTCTTGAATTTGAGGGTTTTCCACTATTGCAGTTATTATTTCACTAACATCTATGATTGCTAATTAGTATGTAAATTGTCCTGTATTCTACACGTAGATAGTAATGTATAATTTTCTTCTTTGTTTCAATTGTCTTGTGTCTCAGTCTGGGGTTTCATCACCTCTTCCATGTCATAAGAAGTAACAGTTGAAACTGTCACTTGTCTACTTGTAAAAGTTTAAAAGCAGTTAATTCTGCATAAAATTCTACCAGTAAAAAATAAATTATTTTATTCATTCATTCAAAACTTATTTGACTCAAATCTCCAACAGTGTTTGAAATGTCAGTTCCACTCTGATCTTCAAACAAACTGATCTGAGTCCTTGAAAACTCCATGTAGTATTTAGCAAATGTAGGGGGAGGACAGCGCCATGGCCCAAGTTATATGACACAGAGTTACTTGATACTTTCATACACAAATTGGAACTAGCTTTGTTCTCTCTCTTCATGTTGTGGTCAGTGATTTTCAAACACATTTACCAGCAAAACAGATTGACACCTGTAGGTTGTAGGTATTGTCCTCTCACACGATAAGCTGTACCTGCATCTTTCTCTCACAGAAAGGCCTCTGGAGCTTTCTCCCCCAGGAATGGAGAGCATATATTCCACTTGGTACAATAATGCACAAGCTTCTGCTACATAAGGACCCCAATGACAATATTTTCTTTCCTGTGTATGCCGTGTCTGAGAATAAGCTAAATAAACAGATCCTGCTGACTGATAGGATTTCTTCCAGAAGGATTACATCATTCAGTCTCAAAAAACAATGCAAAAAGTGGAAAATCAGGCTGTACATCTGAAAAGCAACATCATCTGCTGTGAAAGATAACCCCAACAATGACTGAAAATATCACAATTACTTTCCCTAGATTCTTCTTTACCAATACTGCTTATTTTAAAGGGCAGCCTGGATGACTTGTTCATGTTTTGTTCAATAACCCCACACCCTTGACTGCATCTGACTACTGTGAGACTTGTAATATTCAGAGCAGACCAGGAAGTCATAACTCTTCAGTTATATCAGCCCTTGAAATGGATGACGGAGGCGTAGACTGTGAGGAGCTGGATTTTTTGCTCAGATCAGGTTATATGATCATTAAGGTCAGATGGACACTACTTTCCTTATGCAAGATGCAATATGAGCCTCATGTTCTATGAGCAAACATTTAACATCCAAGGATTTGGATTAATTTAAATTGAAGTGATTGCTGTCAATAATTTTCAGTTTTATTCTGATGTGAATCTTTTCAAGAGTCCCTCACTGTAACAAAGTGGACACACTTTAAAATGCTCCAAACATCAGTGTGTTTGCATCATTAGTCTGTAACACTGACTCTAGGGCAAGTCTGCTGTTTCCATTTCATGTCACATCAGAATTCAAGCTTTGAAAGTCTTTTGCTAGTGACAGAGAACTTTATTCCTCACCCCTCCCATCTATCAGCACAGGAAAATATTGAGGTGCTGACACCCCACTATTAAAAAAGCAGAATGATGGTGTCAGAATGATTTATTTCTAATGGGTTTCTGACAGCTTTTTCTATGTCAAGATAGCTCTCACACAAGAGAATATGACAGTCATCTTGGCATGTCCCTTAAAATGTGTGTTATTAATAGACCTTCATTTTATTGATTTCTCAGATAGACAATCATTTTAAGTGGCTGTAGAATGCTGTCTAAGGTGAACTGTAGATGGCACTAAAAGTTACTGGACAAGATACAAAAAGACAAAGGATATAGCATAAGGAAATTCTGACTGATGATATAAATGTATTCAAGAGGCTAAAACTGTCAAAAGCATAATATCATATGATTAATTACTCTATTATATTTGTATGAAGAGAGGACATATGAAAGAAATCTTGGGAAGGCAAGGTGAGAAAAAAACAGTGTAAATTCATTTACATATATTGTCCTCCATTTTTTTTCATGACTCATGTCTTGCACTAATTAAAAAATAGATTTCATTAATGCTGGATGCAAAGATAGTATCTAAGCTCTTTAACACACTGTTCCAAGTACCCAGAAATTGAATATATGCATCATAAACATATGATCTGACCACTTATTACTTGCTTTTGCTCATTTTCCAGAGACAGGTTTACACCAAACTGATTTCTAAAGAAATTCCAAAGAATTACACTGTATGTGTACAGTACTGTCATCACAGAAGCTCACTATTGTCTTCAAACAGTGCATGAACTATGACGTTTATTTTACAAGTGACAGCAGACTCAATAACGGTATGTGAAAGTAACCCCTGAAAGCAAAGGATTTTACAGATTGCTATTGCTGACATGTATTTCTACTAATTATAGGGTTAAAAGTATCTAAATTCTGAAAGAAACTCCTGGATTTCTAAAGAAGCAAGGTGGCATTCCAGAAAAATTATCAAATTAACACTGGAGAATTACATCCAAACCCCATCACTTGGACATGAATTCATTGTCTGGATACCATAATGATTTTGGTAGTACTGACACAGAGAGGAGACCTACAAGTATCTTCAGAGGCTAGGTAGATTGTAAGCCCAGCTTTGTCCCTAGAGTGTATGACATGAAAGTGTTTTTTTAAAATAGAATTTAAATTCATTTTAACTTATTGAAAGAGATTTTTGATCAAGAGAAAGCATATTGAAACTTGGAAAACATGGTGGGGGAATCTGTTTTACTATTCCTTTTTTAACCTCTGAACTTCAGTTGAAGATTAAGGCACTACCAATTAAAAGTTGATACACCTGAGCATAAAAACTGATCGCTGGTGCTAAGCCAGCTCCTACAAAATAGTAGTATCAGTAGATATGTAGCTTTAACTGGCATTTAATTTTTAAGTCAGTGCAGGTAGGTTGATTAACGCCAGCTGTAGATCTGTGGAGGCACTTCTAAGATGAATGAGAAGTCAACATGGACAGCTCTTGCAGTGCTGAAGAAGTTTTTGTATTGTTAGGTGGCCTTTTGGCAAAATCAGCAGAGCTTTGATTCAGTTTGGCTGGAGCTATGGGCCATGGAAGAGAGCAGTGAGCAAGTTGCTTGTCATATGCTAACCAAACCTGCTGCACTCTCTCTGACAGCACTGCTCTTACCTGTGCCAGCAAAGGTGGTAGCCCACTTCTATTAAAAGTATTAAAAGTTAGTTTAAAAAAATGTTGCCACACAAGGTAGAAATTAAATTTGACTGAATAAAACAATAGTCTGTAAAAAGGCCAACATGTAAGATTTAGGTGTTTGGTACATATGAAAACTAATGATGAGAAATAGCTGAATTGATTCCAGCTTTCCCTAGCAGATTCAAGATTGTTTGGGGCAGAGGTTTTTTGTTGGTTTGTTTTTGCACCTAGATAGATGTGGGTGGGTACATGCTTTCCAGAAGATCAAAAAAATGTGGGTTCACATATGCTACAGTACAATATCAAAGCACTCTAAAATGCTGTTCAGCTACTCAGAAAATAACCAGTCTTGTGCTCAAAACTCAAAGTCACTGTTCACTTATTGCTGTTTTCCCTTTGGAGTCTTTAGGATGCAAACATCCCACAGCAAGCGTAAAGGTCAAAGCTGATTTCAAGCAATTTGCAGAGTCTTGTGTCAATCTTATGTAGTCCCTACAGAGTATGACTCAAAGATAGAGGTAACTTTAATATACAACACCTTTTCACAGATACAAATTTAGTCTGACCACAAAACTTAATATGATTCTGTTTTCTATTTCTCCCAAGCATACATATATTTCAGTCTACTGTATCTTAATAAATTTTGATATCTGACTGTGAGACAAATGAGTGTACTAGTAGTCTGAGGGTCACTGAGGTACATTTCCATGCATAACCCAAAAGAATATGCTAGAAAATACAGTATAATCTTTCCTTAAAAGAAATACACTAGAATTAATCATACCCTGTAGAAATATCACGTGACCCTAATCAATCTGTGTGGATGCAAGTATTTTTTGAAACTGAATCTGCTAGCTGTGCTAATCATTTTAGCTTCAGTGAATCTCCCTGATAGTTAAGATACCTGATACATTCCCAAATGGATATACAAGGGACACAGCACCAAGCCTTCACAAAATATGATATTCTAGTTCCCTGCTCTCAATTATTTTATATTTACACTGAAAAGAGGTAATGACTTTGCAGCTGAATAATAACCTGTGATTTAGACACTGCACACATTAACAGCTATTCACCTAGAGTATCTAGTATCACTCTCCTAACAACACTTAAGATGTTAAACTTAACATGTAATCACAGTAATTTAAACTAGACTGTGTATTCTAGCAAAATAAATGAAATGTAAATGAAAATTATTTCCTGCATTTTCATCATAAACTACTGAAAGTCCTCAAGCTAAACCAAAAGAATGCAAGAAATCTGGGGGCCTATGTAAAATACATAAATGTAAAAAACATTTCTATGTAGAAATGTTACTTCTACATTTTTCCAAATAACTTCAACATTCCTGGAGAGTGCTGGGGTATGGCGATGTAGTTATGTGTTTGTAAAGATGCAAATTTCGGCAGTTTTGAGGGAACAACAGCTGCACCAAATGAAATACACGACTCTTTCATTCTTTTCATTAGCCCTTCCAACTTTGAAGTTGCTAACATTAAGTACCTCTTCGAGCAAGTCTTCTTAACCCCTCCTTAACAGTGCACCCTGCTGGCATGTGGAGACGTGTTACAAGATTACAGCTGCCTGCAGTATCTTCCCATGGTCACTCAAAACCAGTTGCGTTATTCTGATTAGTCATACCCTTGGGATCAGGCAACTCTGTCCCTTTAGTACAAAAGGATTATTTTCCCCTCATTCTTCCTACCCTATTGCAGCATCGATTGCTTATTTCTACCTTCTATAGTTAAAGGACCAACAAATTACATATGGATTCTACAGCAGACCTGAATCTACCTAAAAAGTGTGAAACAGAGCAAAGTAAATGCAAGCTGATATACTTAGCCTCTTGATATTTGACATTTACAAAAACATATTGGAACAGATTTAGCACTTGACCACAGCTTGGGGCAGAGGGTGGTTCTTACCTCTGACACAAAAATTTCCCCCTTTATAGAGACTTCTAAAGCACAAGTTTCACAGATTGATATTCTTTCATGGGTATTTGCAATCATATTAACTTATACCTATACAAATTTCTTCCTACTTCCTATTGTCCTTGGTGAAAATGCAGTCTGAGCAGCAGTCCAGACTTAAAATTCGTTCTTACAAAGAAGTGGGGGAAATAATAATTTAGGCATCTATAAATGCCTTCAGAAAAGTTAGTCCTCATTTTTAATTCTCTGAATACCTAAAATTTTTCAGCAAAACTATAATATACTATTGACCTTTTGGTCAGATTTTATCACTGTGCCACTGTAAGAACAGAAGGAAGGTGTGTGAATTAAATGCAAACAGTATATAGCAAGCACAATGGATGTCAATTTGGAATGGGCATCAGAGGCATTTCTTGCGGATAACTGTCCCAAACCTCATGGAGAATAGTCTTGCCCATTAAGATGTGTAACTTAAAAATGCCATAGATGTGTTGAGAAAAGTGAGGAACATTTTCAATGTACATGTGGGAAAGATGTACACAGACTGAATACAAATTTTGGCCTAGGTTTGCCATCTCTTCCCACCCTGCTGATTTAACTGGTCCACTGCTTCAATACTGACTGTAACATTGAACCCATTCAAGGAAAGAATTTAATCCAAGGGAAGAAAACAAGAAAAAAAGTATTTTTTGAACCAATGAGTGCATTTTCCATAGGAAGAGAAGATAAAAGCACACCCAGGAGGTTTTCTAACTGACTGAGAAAACCATTAATTTTACTCAGTCTAAATGTGAAAGTAATGTGAAAGAATCAGTTTTTCAAGGTCAATAAATTAACTTCATAATTACTTAGATGTGTAATATTTCTTTACCCCAAAACTCAGAAAAATATCCTTGAGTCCATGGATCTTCCTTTTGCCAGAAAAAAATCACAAAAATCAAGAATGTAGCATTATTTGTAAAGATACAATATCTTTGTTTTGTATTTTTCAGGAACATCTCAATTCCAATCATTCAGGCACTTACATAGACATTCTCAAAATTATATGGCACATTAAAAACTTGTTACTTTTACAGGAGGTAGCTATTTCACTTGACTCTCTCTTACTTCAGAAAATATCAGAACTAAAATAAAAAGAATCTATTCTCTCTAGATTCACTCTCCAGGGGTATTTGTTACGTATTATTTGAGTGCTTAACTGTCACAGATCATACGTAAGAAAAAAATATTTCATAATGACTATCCTTTCTGATTTCTTTATTGTTTGTTTTGTTTTCTCTTATAGGTGTTTCTCATGCTACTACCAAAATTAAATCTTGCAAATAAATAAAAGAAAACTAAACAAACCCTGCAGATGGACAGCTGCTCTAGTGCAAATATTTTATCAGTGGATATTCTTCCCTAGGAAACTCTCAGACTTTTAGTTCTTCTTTATACAGTTTGGTTTTTTTAAATTCTCCTCCCTGTACAGTAAACATCAGCATATCTGTGACACTTTGTGTACCAGAAAGCATCTGACAGCACACCAAACTCAGGTAATGTACTGTGAAGTCTCTGCTCTCTCTTCTCACTTTTATACGAGTAATGCCAGCTGACCCTCATATTCAGGCGATCACAGAATGGCTCTTTTGAATGTCATGTAGTTCAATCACTTACTCAACCACAAACAGATTGCCCAAGTCTGTTTTCAGCTGGGCCTTTGATGTCTCCAAGGATGAAGATTCCAAAATCTCTATAGGCAAACTGTTCCACTCTCATCACTTTCTGTAAAAATGTTTTCTTTGTCTTGTATTCAGATGGATTTAGAGTCTTTTATTTTGTGGCCACTGTCACTGAACACCAAAAAAATCACTAAACCACTAAAACACTAAAAACCAGGAAAGGGCCTGGTTTTATCTTCTTTGCACTCTCCCTTCGGATATTTACAGGAATTAATAATATCCCATCTAAGTCTTCTTTTCTCCAGGCTGAACCAGTCCCAAGTCACTTGATTTCTCTTGAAAGAAAGAAATGTGCTAGTCCCCTCATCATATTTGCTTTCCTGGCATGGACTTCTCTCCAGGAAGTCCATGAGTTCGTACTGGGCTGCCCAGAGCTGGACACAGTTCCCCAGATGAGTCTTATAGGTACTGAATAGAAGGCAAAGATCACCTCCCTTGACCTTCAGACAATGTTCTTACTAATGCAGACCAGGAGGCTGCATTACCTGGCTTGTACTGTGCTGCTGCACTTTACACCAGACAGGAGTCTCCAGATAGTATACTTTCTTTCCTGAGTAGTTGCAAAAATAATTGCACAAAAGGACTGTTGTTTTGTCCAACATGAAATTTAAAAACTGAAAAAAGGACTGAAAAAAGTTATCAATAAAAATAATCTACAGAGTACTGCTATTTGATGATTATTTATCCCACTTGGATCTTAGCTTGTTCATATTTGTATACTGAGATGGCCAGCAGGACTCTGGAAACAGGACATGTAAAACTTCTTATTCCTTGGCCATTTATTCCCCTCTGTTACACATTAAAGCACACCTCAAAAGGGCAGCTTAATCCTTTCTTCTGTGCTATATGTTTTTGAAAAAGGTAACAGATTTATCATCTCACACAGCCGAAAATAAGATGAAAATCAAGCTTCAGGTGAATACATAATAAAGAAGTAAGGTGTGCAGCAAAATTAAGAGCCCAGTAACAATGGTATTTGCTGTAGTTTTCTCCTGGGAACAACTGAGTTTGTTTAAACATGTAGTACTCCTTTATGTAGCAATACCTATTCTTTTTGTCCCTTCAGCTTGTTTAAAAATCAAATGGAAATGTGTCTATTTTTATTGTGCAAAATGTTGGCACTTCCTGCAAGAGTGAGTGACACAGAGTTATCCAAATTGAAACTGTAAAATTAAAGTAAAGCTTCATAAATATTTGAAAAAAAAAATTTTCCTGTACTGAAAGTCTACAGAATTAAGTCTTAAAAGTAATGCTTAAAGTTGAATTTTGGAAATAACTTTGCTTTAAATATATTATATGGAACAAGCACATGGAGACACATTTTATTTTGGGTGTATTTGGAAGCACGTAATCAAATAAATTTCTTTAACCTCATCTCCTGGAACTAGAAGTCTATTGCACATCAGATTCAGATGCAGCACAAAAGCAATGCATCTTCACTTCCAATTCATCTTTTATGCTCCAGTGTGAGGAATGAAGAAGAACTACAGTGAGGAATCAGGATCATTCAATGACCAATGGAACAATTTTCCCATGCTTAGATATTTTAGTTCCTATATATTATACAGAAAAATAAGACCTCTAGCAGTATTTTTAGTACTGCTGTTGCTATACTGCCAAAAGAAAAAAATAAATTAAGATGTTGGTGTTCTTAAAATCCTCACATGAAGAGGAGCCATTGGTTGTCTGAATGCTTGTGACACATATCCACAGAAGCAGTCAAGTTTTTAAATAGAAAACAGTTCTCATTCTACAACCAAGACAAGTTAAAGATAATAGTTTGGAAATGAGATACAATAATGGAATGGTCATTTTAAATACTGTCACAAGTTTATCTACAATTAAAGAGATAAAAGGTGTATGATATTCAAGATGGTTCAGCATAGAATGTGTAAAAAATCCAGGCAAGACATCACTCCCCTGCACTTTCATTGCAAAATACAGAAGCTGGAGATATGGTTGCATTGTCCAGGTTAGACATAAATGGAGAGAAGTATTGTGACCCACTGTAAAAATATATTCATATGCCTGATTTGTATAACTCCTGAAATGTGCTCCTGTACAACAAGGAATTTATTTGTGCCACCTGATTTTTCCAAGACAGCTTCTAGCAACTGTAGTCTATGCAACACTGAATTTATCAAGCCAGATCTCATATGGATGAGATCAGATATGTTGAATGTGTATGCCAAATTACATGAGTAATTTAGTTTACACCAGCTGGTAACTTAGTAATAATTTAGGTTTATAAACTCCACAGATAATCCCTTAAAAAACAGGAAAATTAAAGACATTTTTGCTACATTTTGTTTATTTTCTAGCAAAGTTCCATGGTTTCTAATCTTTTACAAAAGAATAATTTAAAAAAATTCTTTAACTATTTCTCTAACTTACATTATGCTTTAAAATATTGTAATTGTTACCAAAGTACATGAGATTCTGTCTACAGGGCCCAATTCAGACCCTGTAGGTATTAATGGGGACTTCTTATACTTAGATTCTTAACTATCTGTAAACCCCACTGAATTCCAATAAAATTTGTATGTCAGTCCCCTATTCAATATGAATAATTACTACCATTTAGTCTCATGATTGGTGGAGGGAGTAGAGCAAGGATTATTGACCTTTATAGAACCTTAAGTCAGAGGAACTGCCTTGGGCATTACATTTCACTGCTTGTGTAAAACTTAGTCATCCCTGTTTCATTTAATTTATCTTTGCAGAATTCACACAGCAAGTTCTCTTCCAGATGAATAATTGGTTGCTTCCAAGAACTGTGATGTCACTGATATTAGTGAGACTTGGTGTAATGAGTCGCACGACTGGAGTGCTGGTATCAAGGGATACAGGCTGTTCCGAAGGGATAGGCAGGGGAGGCATGGTGGAGGAGTAGGACTGTATGAAAAGAAGAGATGAAAAACAAAGGAGATGTTGTAGTGGGTGTCAGTTACCAATGGCCTAGCCTGAGTGATAACACTGATAACATATTCTGTAGGAAATTAGGAGAGATCAACAACCTTTGCCCTTATGGGGGATTTCAATTTCCCAGACATACAGGAATACTGTACTGCTGTGACAAGCAAACCTGGGAAATTTGTGAAGTCCATAGGAGATAACTTCTGGTCAGTACCCAGTGAGTCAACTAGGAAATATGCATAGATTTCCAGTTTGTGAATAGAGAAGGACTTGTGGGATAAGCAGTGGTAGCTGGCTGGCTTTGTCACAGTTATCATGAAATGATTAAGTTTAGAATTTTCAGTGTAATTAGTACAAAGGTCAGCAGAGTTGCTACCCTGGATTTCAAGACAGTAAACTTTAAACTACTCAGAAACCTACTCAGCAGTGAATACTGAGAATCTGCCTTTGAGGACTTAGGAGTGTATGATTACTGGCAATTGTCTAAGAACCAATTTTAAAAGCTCAGGAGCAGACAATTCCACCACATCTTAAGTCAAGCAAATGGGACAGAAGACCAGTTTGGCTGAACAGGGAACCCCTCACGGAACTCAAGAGGAAAAATCTGGACAATGAGACAATCCTTCAAGACTGTCAGTGTTTAAGAGGTATTTGGAGAGACCTTAATAACATGCTTTATCTTTTGGCTGGCCCTGAAGTGGTCAATCAGTTCTACAAAATGATTATTGTAGGTCTTTTTCAGCTGAACTATTCTAATCTGTTCTATTCTCTTCTGAAATGATGTTACTTTTGTCTGTTTTCATAGAATCACAGAATCAGTGAATACCCTGAGTTGAAAGGGACGCACAAGGACCAATAAAGTCCAACTCCTGTCCCTGCACAGAACAGCCCCAAGAGTCACACCACAAGCCTGAGAGCATTGCACAAACAATTCTTTAACTCTGGCAAACTAGGTGCTGTGACCACTTCCGTGGGGAGCCTGTTCCAGTGTTTGGATGAAGATTATTGGTATTACTGATAGCCAGCAAGAAGAGATCAGTGTCTGCCCCTCATCTTCCTCTCATGAGGAAGCAATGAGGTCACCCCTCAATCTCCTCTTCTCCAGGCTGAACAGACCAAGTGACCTCAGCTGTTCCTCATACGCCTTTACCTCTGGGCCCTTCTCCACCTTTGCTGCCCCACATTGGACACTTTCCAACAGCTGAATGTCCATATTATATTGTGGCACCCAGAACTGCCCCCAGCACCCGAGGTGAGGCCGCCCCAGAGCAGAGCAGGACAATCCCCTCTCTTACCCAGCTGGTGATGCTGTGCCTGGTGCACCCCAGGATGTGTTTTGTCCTCCTGGCTGCCAGGGCACTGCTGGCTCATGTTCAACTTGCCATTGACCAGGACCCCCAAGTCCCTTTCCACAGCACTGCTTTCCAGCCTCTCATTCCCCAGCCTGTCTGTAAATCCAGGATTGCCCCATCCCAGGTACAGAATCTGGCATTTGCCTTTGTTAAACTTCATATGGTTGGTGATTGCCCAGCCCTCTAATCTGTCAAGGTCTCTCCATAGGTCTCCTCTTCTTTCAAGGGAGTGAGTGTAGCATTGAAAATTATCCCAATTTAATATTTTAAGAAGTTGTGATGAATTTATGCAATGCTGTGGAAGCCACAGGAATATAATAACTATCTCATTGTCACTTTTAACAAATTAAGGTGTTTCTCACTAGGAACAGCAATGTTGCAGTCAGCTCAAGATGAATGGCTTATATTACACTTAGTAGCTCTACAGCCTAATGCGACAAGTCCAAATGTTTTCTGAATAACAATATTTAGTTATTTTATTACAACATATTGAAGCACATAAATTAATCAGTATACTGTATTCAAGAGAATGACTGTAGATCAGATGAAAGACGGGAAAATAAAAAACATTTAATATTTCTATTTTTGAGTAAGATAAAATGTCAAATGTTATGCAGATTAATTTTAATTTAGAAGAAACCATTATGTTAGAGATATTGAAAATATCAGGATTAAAAAAGTCATACCCCTCTAGCAAGAGGTTGGGTTACATTCCTTGTAAACATTTTCCTCATAGGCTTTAAAGGTGTCTAATCTGAAATGTGAAAAGAAAAATTACAGGTATGTGTCACCTGAGAAATGATTTGTTTTTAATATTTTTTATTTTTCTCACTGAATAAACTGATCTGTGTTGTTTTCCACCTATTTCTCAGTCCTACTCTGAGCTGTGGATGAATGATTACCAGTAAGCCCTCTCTTCCCACCTCCAGCATCATTGTAGGAAGAGGCTCTTTCTCTGAACACATGATAGAAGTGGGAGCTGAATAATTTTTAAAACTTTTTATAATTCCTTTCAGATGTATTCTGAGCACGGGGTTAAGAATAACATCTTCATAGCCTTTAAGGGCTACTTGTAGTAATAATTTTGAATACTACTCAATCAGTCTTTGTATTAGCTGGCATAGGTATGAAATTCACAGAGAATGAAGAAAAAGCCACTGTATTCATCAGCCTGTACACTGAGACATTAGAAATATTTTTACTCTTTCTTAGGTAATGCAAGTAAGAGTAAGTAGATAATGTCACTTTCATCGTCTTTCTGGTTCTGTGAGGAATTGCTTATGAATTGAATTTAACAATTTATTGAGTATATTTTATTACTTCTATTTCTCTATATATTATAACCATGAGAAGTGCAATACTGTATATCATTATACCTTGCTATATTTCTGGACATACAGAAGTCCAAGGGAAAACATGTGAAGTATTCACATGAAAAATAAGCCAAATGCATATAGGAAATTATGACCTTTAAAAAAAGATTAAGTAAGTGTAGGTAATAACATATATGATTAAATAAGGAATTAATTTAATTAAAAAATACTGTCTGAGAAGAACTTCTATCACATGCCTAGTGAGAAAAAATAATCAGGACTTCTTAAACAAGCTATATTGATCTTTTATGTTCAACTTTTATAAAGTAAAAGCTGAAATAAATCTGATATTCTGCTTTCCAGTAGATTAATATAATTTCCCATATAAATGAAAAACTAAGGTCTATTAAAGCTTCACAGAAGTCACAGGAAAGCACCCAGTAAGAAGAGTCTAGATGGCACCAGGAGGGCTACAGCCAGAAATTCATATTCTGTGGGTGCAGTGACACATCCTGCCAGAGAACTGTAACGATCTTTTTATGACATACCACACTGATGTTTCTACAACATATATGCATTTCAAATGGCTATTTCTCTTGGAGATTTTTTTAGGTTTGGGTTTTTGCTTCATTTTGTTGATAGTTTGTTCGGTTTTGAGGAGTTTGTTTGCTTGTTTGTGTTTTGTTGTTGTTGTTTGTTGATAGCTTTTTCCCCAGCAATTAATTTTATTCCCAAATCATTTAAACTGTTTTGGGGTCAGAAGGAAGATTAGCTTTTCAAATTACTCTAAGACCTTGCTTGCTTTACTTTGGTTCCTTAGCTTACACTGAGCACTTCAAGCATACACAGTTTACATTACTCAGAAGAGCTATATAAAGAATTTACTAGAATCAACAATTTATTTACAATGTAAGGTGCAACAAATACAGAAATCTTAATAAAGACTCTTAGATTTTTTTTTTTTAATTATGTTAAAAGCCAAAATGGTGTCTAAGACAGCAGGGACAATACAAAGCTTCAAAATCTTATACCAGTTTTTTTGCTGGCTTGAAACAGCACAGTATTATATACTTAGGTAATTGTCATATTTGTTCATACAATTTTTGAAAATTTTACAACTCAAAGCTGTGATGGAGGGTGGTAAGACATGCACAATTATATTCTTTTTATTGTGTTTAATTATATGAATTTTCAAGATAAATATTCATGGCT
>NW_008238355.1:1641950-1644898 GCF_000691975.1 Corvus brachyrhynchos
AGTCGTGATTTAAATAAAAAAAAAATGTAGATGAGAAATTTTAAATAAGTTTTCATATCCAGGAATTAATTTCATCCCAACAATTTTGTTGTGTCTCCCCTCACCATGACTGAATTCCAGTAAAATCGCATCCTTAAAATTTAATCAGAGCTGGTACCCATGCTGATCATTATAAAGTATGTGATATTTTGCCCATTGAATAATGAAACTGGTTCTAGAACTGTGATAGTAACAGTAGTTTCAGGAATACTACTCTGTGCTGCATCCATGGGAACCTTTGGGAAATTCCGGGCAAGAAGAAATGAAAAAAATCTCTGTGATGTAGGATGAAGCTGGGAAAATAAACTTCTCATTTTTCTTCCTACAGTTATCGCTTGTCTTTTCCTCTGATTTTTTGGTAATTCTACTACCGACTAGGAAGAAGCAGAAAGAACAAAACAGGAACATCTGGAGAACAAATACCACAGGAAAAATTTAAATTCTTCCCTGAAGAGCATGTCATGTGCTGTTAATAAGTTTTATATACAATTATTAATTTGAAAAGCATTTAACATATTTGACAAGCATTTAACATTAGCTGAAAATATTGATTTTTTCTGTGTATGCAAATCTAAGAATAATAAAAAGCCTTTACCTTGTCAGAGAATTGCATTCTATGTATCACTGATTTGTCAAAGCAAATTACTTTATCTAGGCAAACAAGTGCCTTAGAGTAGAGCATAACATCAAGAGTCTTGACGTTGCTGAACATAAATAGTATTTTAGTAGAGGCGCTTAAGGGCTCTAAATATATGATAATAGCTAAAAACTAAAAGACCTCCATGTGTTGATGTGAATTTAAAGGCTATGTGACAACTGTTTGTGAAAGAATACCGCTAGTGAGGAAACTCTTCCAGCTTGAAAGCAATCCAATGGATGTTTTTGAATCCTGTAAAGAAAATGAAATGCTTGGTCTGGTACAGCAGTGAGAGTACAGCCAGCATTTTGTTTCGTGCCTCAGGGGACAGTTACATGGGAGACAGTAGAAAGGAGAAACAGAAGGAGAAGGAGAAACGTTACAGATGATGAACAGCTTAGCTACTAGGGGGAACAGTGTTACTGTCATATTGTGAGAGACTGAAAATTGTTGGCTCAAACACTGTTAAAATCACCAAAGGACTTTTTTCACTGTAGCAACTGTGCAAAGAAGCAAGTGCTCACTCACCTGTGACCACTGAAGCCATCCTCCCCCCACTCCCAAAGATGCCTGCTGACAGAAATTTGGACTGTGAGTTAAGTCACTATTGTCCAATTATCTCAGGTCTAAGGAGCAGTAAACAAGGCTGGCAGAGAAGAATGTATTAACAAAGAAAGCAAAACCCAGCAGCTGCACTGAAAATCAGCTCTGTCTGGGTTCGGCAGGGGGAGGCCATAGCCCAGGGACTCATCTGCTGAGGCTGAGTTTGCTCACAATGCCCCTAGCTGAGATGGGGCGGCAGAGATTTTGAGGGTGTGATAGCAAAACTTCTGATCTGCTTAAGACAGAAGCAGGGAACACCCACCACCAGAGGCTACAAGCAGATGCTGTGGAGACTGGATCATGTTTTTTCTTACGCCAATTTTCCTCCCTTACGTAAACTGGCTCAGCTGTAAAACTCCACACCTCCAGGGTGGTCACATACACATAAGGACTTTCATGTGAGAGGTAGTAGAAGGGGTCATAAACCATCAAAGACCACTGAAGCGCCCCCAAAACTCATTTCTAAGATCTTCCACCAGAGGACTGCATGTGATCCTAAGGGTTACAACAGATCCAGAGCCTGTTGCAAAAGACAATGTAAAACTCCCCCAGTACACACAGGGGAGGTGCTGGATGTTCCCACATATACCTGAACATATATTAATATATTGACCTTAATGTTTTGTGGGACCCCCACCACTGAGAAATTCAGAGTGAAGAGAAACAAAGTGACACTGACAGATCCACAAGGAGGGTGGCTATCTTTCTACTTAATCTGTCTCTCTGTCACTCTCTCTGTCTCCCCCCCCCCCCCCCCTTTCTTTTTTTTCTGTTTCTTTCTATCTCTTTCTCTCACATTTGTTATTTGCTTAGACTGTTAGATAAAATCCCTATTATTGACTTTGGCATACGGTCTTGTTTGCACCTTAATTTGGTCAGAGACATCTCTAATAATCATAATAATCAGATCAAAACACGTATTGCTAATGCATTCTTCTCTATTGGAAACCCCAAAAACAGCATGAGATGGCAGCTACTTAACTGGACTAAATTAAAATCAATGGATATAGGAGTGACAGGAATGCACATCTTATGAACAAACCCACGACAAGAACAGGCAGACAATACAGATAATAGCAATGAATAATACAGATGCAAAAAATTTCTGGAAGACCTGGCTGAGTGAACTCTGTCAGGACCTGCTGCTGCAGCAAGTAATGTCACTGTACCACTCTTCTTCCCACCATTTCACTCTTGCAAAGAAGGTGGTGTTTTTCCCTCCTTTGAAAGGGTGTCCCAGTTGCAGTCAGGCACAGTCAGGCAGCCACAAGAGCAGATCCTTGTCTGAGGGTGGAAAGTTCCTGCTGCACTTTCATGGGCAGAGAACGGCATTTCAAGAACTATCACTCCACTGTGGGAGCATAAGCAATGGGAACAGGCCGGATGGAAAATGTGCTGGAAATTCCCCATCATGTCAGTCAGACTTAGGCACATCTGTGAAGACTGCATTAGTTTATATCAGCTGTCTGGCTTCTCCAAAGCCTGTTGCAACCTGATCCCTGAGGCACAAAATAAGCTCTGCTGTGCCAGTCTCATTACAGCATGGGTGAAAATATATCTTTTTCTATAAATTCAGCTTTGAGTCAAATTGGAATCTTTATCTTAAAATGTTACTGTTGACCAAATTCTTCCCCTCTCTTCCTTCCAGCCATTTGAGAAGCACTAACCT
>NW_008238355.1:1644918-1652999 GCF_000691975.1 Corvus brachyrhynchos
TTCAGTCCAGCCTAATGATTTCCCAAGAAACACTTCACAAAAACATTTGAACAGCTCCTTTCTTAGCATTTAAAGAAAATTAAAATAGATGGCATTGCCTTATCTTAGAGCATAAGGAATATAGAAATAGAATAAATGCACATATATCATTCCAGCTTTCTACTTCTCAAGCATACTGTGACATACTTTTGTATGAGCAATTTCACTGCAATTGAATTGTAGAGCAATTTCACTATATTCTTCTGAAGTCTGCTCCCTTACACTTGCTAGTTCTCATGAACATGTTCACAATCTTGTATTTCTTCCTCTAATAGTTTCCTTTCTAATTCATCTTTTTTTTTTCATCTTTTTTTTTTTAATCTTTTAATTCTTCTTTTTTCTTACCTAACAGTAAGAAGTGGAAAGATGATCTGCTTTAGGGACTTTGTGTTATTAATACTAAGAAATTAGTTTCAAACAATTGAGTCAGATAAAAGAATTCTTGTTTTAATCTTTATGCTATAAAATAAAAAATTTAAAGAATAAATTAAGAAATAAAACACAGAAAAAAAAAATCTTGTTACCCTGGGCAGCAAAAGCAAACACTAGGCTACCCACAGGACATACACAATAACAACATGGGCAAAACATGGAGTACTATATGTCTTTTACCATTTCATCATGAAAATGAAAATTCTAAACACAGATGAACTACAAATCTAAACATGCCTTAGAAAATACATAGGCATTTACATATATTGCTGGTAAGAGAGACTTTAAAATAAACTTGCTTCGTATTTTCTATCCTATACCATTCAAGAGCAGACTAAAGTAATTCAGCCAATTTTTTAATAAAAAAAAAGGAAGCTGAAAGAGCAGCAGCATCAACAAAAGTTGTTTTATGTGACAGTAGCACAACATTTTGCACTGGATTTCTTAATTGATTTTATATAAAAACCCTCAGAGAAATTACTGGTGCAGCAGATAATACAGACAGCCTCAAAAGCATATGTTTTTTCCACAGTCACTCAGTAATGAGATTAAGCAGCTACCATAAACTATCTTGCATTAGGAGGGTGTATGTTAGAGTTTGCAGTATTTTCAGTCTAGATTTACATGTTTTGTTTGTTAGGGCAGGGCAGCCTTTTCAAAGTTGTCTCTGTGGGAGGTTTTAAGCTTAAATTTACAGGTTAAGTAGTGTCTTTGTGACTTTTTTAAATGAGGTTTCTTGATTTGTGTTTAGCCAGAAAAGAAAGTGCAGTCATTTAAGAGTTCTGAGCACAATCTCATTAACAAGTCAATTAGTCAAATTTATTTTCTGAGACAGAGGGAGATATGCACAGGCTAAATATTATGAGGTTTCCCTGCCCTGTTTCTCCTCTGTTCCTCAAAAACTCTTTTAATCCAGTGTTGTATGTGTGTGTTTTCATGTATTATTACTTTTAGTGACATGCATTCCTTCTGCAACCACGATCAGTCAAGAGTTTAAAAAAAAAATTAGAAATTCTGAATTCCAATATCATAGAATCATAGAATTCCAGAATGTCTTAGGTTGAAAAGAACCTTAAGATTACCTAGTTCCAAATACCCAGCCATGATGGGGGCACCTTTCACTGGGCCAGTCTGTACAAAGCCCCATCCAACCCGGCTTTGAGCACTTCTAGGAATTGGGCATCTACAGCTTCTCTGAGCCACCTCTTCCAGTGCCTCACTGCTGCCCCCCTAGTCTGAAACCATTCCCCCTTGCCTTGTCACTACACCCCCTTGTAAATAGTCTCTCTCCATTTTTCTTGCAGGCTCCCTTCAGGTACTGGGAGGCCACAGTTAGCTGACCCATAAGCCTTCTCTTTTCCAGGCTGGACAAACCAAATTTCCTCAGCTTTTCCTCATTCCATTCTCAGTTCATCTTGGTGTCTCTCCTCTGGACTCACTCCAGGTGTTCCTGTCCTTCCTGTGCTGGGGGCCCCAGAGCTGCATGTAGCACTCCAGATGGGGTCTCACAAGAATAGAGGGGCAGAATCACTTCCCTCAACCTTGATCATGCAGAAGGAAAATTAGGATGGTAAAAGCTCAGTTAGAACTTAATCAGGCCACTTCTGTAAAGGATAATGAGTAGTGTTTATATAAATATATTAATATCAAAAGAAGGGTTGAGTAAAACCTCCATTCTTTATTGAAAGTATGAGTGAATATAGTCATCAACAGCCAACACAGGTTTAGGAAAGGCAGGTCGTTCCTGACCAATCTGATCTCTTTTTATGACCAGGGGCCTGACTGCTGGATGAGGCAAAGGCTGTGTATGTCGTCTACTCGGACTTCAGCAAAACCTTTGATACGGTCTCCCATGACATTCTCCTGGAAAAGCACTCTTTGCTGGGTTAAAAACTGCCTGCATGGCCAGGCCCAGAGAGTGGAAGTGAATGGTGCTGCATTCAGTTGGTGTCCAGACACCAGGGGTGTCCCCCAGGCTTCCATAATGGGGCAGGTCTTCTTTAATATCTTTTTTGACAACCTGGATAAGGGGATCAAGTTCACCCTTAGTAAATTCACATTGGGTGGGAGTGTTGCTCTGCAGAGGGATCTGGACAGGCTTGATCGTTGGGCTGAGACCTGTTGTATGAGGTTCAATAAGGCCAAGTGCCAGGTCCTGCCCTTGGGTCACAACAACCCCATGCAGTGCTACAGGCTGGGGCAGAGTGGCTGGAAAGAGGCCCAGCAGAAAAGGATGTGGTGGTACTGGTCAACAGTGCTTGAACATGAGCCAGCAGTTCCCAGGTGGCCAAGAAGGCCAATGGCAACCTGGCCTGTATCAGCAGTAGTGTGGCCAGCAGGGCCAGGGCAGTGATTGTCCCCCTGAACTTGGCACTGGTGAGGCCACACCTCAAGTACTGTGTCCAGTTCTGGACCCATCACTACAAGAAGAACATTTAGGGGCTGAAGCAAGTCCAGAGAAGGACAAAGGAGCTGGTGAAGGGTCTGGAGCACACATCCTATGAGAAGCACCTGAGACAGCTGAGGTTGCTTATCCTGGAGAAGAAGAGGCTCAGGGACAACCTTATCGCTCTCTACAACTAGCTGAAAGGAAGTTGTAAGCATGTGGGGGCACATTGCTAGGTCATGTCCAGTCTCTCATCCATCAGCATCCCAAAGTCCTTCTTGCAGGGCTGTTCTCTGTTCATCCCCACTCTGTGTTGAATCCAAGGGTTGCCCCAGCCTAGGTGCAACATCTTGCCTTTGGTCTTGTTAAACCTCATAAATTCTCATGGACCTATTCCTTGTACTTGTCCAGGTTCCTCTGGATGGCATTTCATCCTTCAGCTGTATCAATTACACCTCTCACCTTGGTCTCAGATAACCTATCCAAGACTGTGCAGCCCACTTTTCCAGTATACTTTTCCCCAAATATTTCCAATTAAAATAAACATTTATTTTATTCAGAATACATATATTTAATATGGCTACAGAGATTCTTTTTTTTCCTTGTTCTTTTGGGCTTTTTAGCTGATATACAATTGGCCAGCCTGCAAAAACCGCTTCTATGTTAAGTTTAAGTATTTTCATTTTCTTTATAGTCAGATGAGAAACTTTCAAATAGTGAACATTTCAAAGTATTTTGCAGTTACAAAAATCAGACACAATTTTTTACTTGTAGCACTTAGCATGGAGTTGTCACACCTCCCATCAGATTCATCAGATTTACATTCTAGCCAGTGTCCCACTTAACTTGAAAAAGTCATAAACAGTTTTTCTCTTCCAAGAAATTCTTTCATAGACAGTAAATGTACCTTCTGCCCCTTTTCAACTACTTAAGCTTCAAAATAAATAACTATATGGCTACAGCAGTTTTTTTATGCTGTCTTTAATAAAGAACACTATTAAAAACCCAATTTTAAATTGCAAATGCTAACAACTTGAAAAGTATCATAGAACAATGTCAACAAAGAGGTCATTTAGAGAACAATAAAAAGATAATGAAGGTAGAGGACAGTTTTTAAGTATAGGAATAGACAGCCTATTCCTCCAGGTTTGTGTTTGTTATAGCAAGAGATATATACTAACTACATGTAAAGAATTATTAAACTTGTAGTTATACAAAGGAGGTACACAGGTGAAATCTTGAAAGAAGAATGAAACGAGTTGTGACACAGAGAGAACGACAGTTCTGCTGTTTGCAGGCCATAGAACATTGATCTCCAAAATATCTGATTTTATCACACAAATTACAGGCCAAAAATGCTCACCCAAGGTGCTACTCAGGTTTCATGAAACAGTAATGTGAACAGAATGATGGTCAGCTGCTGAGTTCCATGATGGTAATTTGGAGGATGGAAGGGGAAAGGGAAAAACATTGAAGGGAGAAAAAATTCCATCAAATCAATATAGTCAGATATCATTCTTCATTTTGAAAATTGCAGCAATACTTTGTTTTTGAAGACAAGTTCTCTGAAGTGATTGCAATAGGTACTGCATGACAAGTTATTCTTTAAAGAGGTCACATGTGGGGAATCACAAAATGTGGAAAGGATTTCAGGTGTGAGAAATAGAAGCAGGCCTCAGGAAATAAAGCAAGGGATTTGAGATTTGGCTTTGCCTGGGAAAATTAGAAGATGCAATATATAGCAGACAAGAAAGTTAAAGACGATGGTTAGTTCTTAGGCGTGGTCTAGATGGATGTTGAAGTTGCAAAAAGTATGTATATTTACATACTAAGTTTAACCTTAACTTTTACATAGTAAGTTTAACCTTAATAATGGGATGTTGTATGTTATTATATAAGCCATAACAAGTGACTATTGTGTACAATAGATGTATGTGCTTTATTAAGGATTGGTTAAGACAGATGTCTGTAACTTTTAGAAGCACACTATTGGCCAAAAAGCTTTTAAGAATGCTTTGCAATCAGGAAATCTGGGGATGTTTCTGTGACAGCGTGAGCTCTGTACCAGCTTTGTCTCAACTCTGTATGTGGGACTGACAAACTAATAAAAGGTCCTGGAACACTTGTCTGAGCCCCCCATCCCATTTGTTGGAGATCGCTGGCAGTCACATACCTCCATTCCAACAAAAATACTATGTATTAAATGTTAAAAAGAGTTTTCCTATTAGGCCTTAATATGATTTTCTACTAGTTGGTTAAGATAAGGAACTTTGCGGGCTGGTAGAAACACAATCTTATGAAAGACAAGCCTATGTTAAACTCTTTGGAAACAGCTACAGGAGATGAGCTTAAAAAGATTTTTTCATCTCTGCTTGAGAAAGTTACCATTGGCTGGCAAGATCAATGCAAGTATCTACTTAATGCATGCACAATTCCTTGCACTTGAATTTTAGTCCTCAGCAATTACACTGAGATCAAGGGCATTTGATTGAACATAACAGGCTTGTTTTGTTTCGATATTTTTCTCTACATAACCTTTCCTCCCAGTTTCACATTTTCATTTTAGGTCAGTGACATCATAACAGACATCATTCTCAGTGTCCGTGTCAGAGATAAAGTACCAACAGTAAAAAGAATGTCTGCTCAAAGTCATGAGGGAAATCAATGAAAAGGAAAAACGTTAAAACTCTATCAACATAGACCTGCCATCCACTCATCTATGAACTAGATTTATGAATATCTGATATAGTATTTTGAAAAATGCACCGCACTTAGTTACTAATCCATGATATAGCTTGAGTGTGGTTTCATTATTATTTTTTACCCCAAAGAGATTCTGCACTGTGAAAAAAAGTGGGAGAAGAAACAACTATTTAACTCTAGTATTAGTAGGCAAAATAAGATCACAAGATGATAAGTACAATATATTCTTTTTTCAAAAAATCATCTTAAGCTTAGAAATAGACACATTTTTCCTTTTTTTTTTTGGTAAATTCAGGCACATGGGGCAAAGAAAATTACTGTCATTGAAAACAAGATTTTAACTTTGAGTGAATCATTTCATATCAGTCAAAAAATACTTTTACAAAACTGATGGGTTACCAAGATTTTGAACTTTAAATTTCTTTAATACAATAAAGTGACATCGTGAAAGAGATATAACTTTTTATAGGAAAAAACCCAAACACTTTCTTGCTTAGCCTCCTGTGTTTTACTGTGTTTTTCAAAACAAGCTAGAAAAAGAAAAGCTCATTCATTAGCCTTTTTAAAATGTGTGCATTTTTCTGACTTTCTGTGTTTTCTTCTGAAAAAGTATTTTATAGGAAGAAAAGAAATTACCATTTCATTTAACTATTGCAGCATTGGCACATCAATGTAATTCTATGCCTTTTTTAGCTAGGATCACTAAAAAGGCTAAGTGAATTTAGTGGTAAGTTACAGGCCTTATAATGGTTGCTATAAATCCAGTAGTGAGGCCCCCAAAGTGCCTGGAGCAGATGCCCTCATGTGTAACAGCTTTGCTCTAGGGGTTACCTGGCTCTTTCTGGCTGCACTTTTGCTCTCATTTTACCAAGACATAAAACTACTCCTGAAGCTCTAAACTCTTAGAGCTTACAGTTCTTACTGTGTGCTGCATAGCAGAAAAGTTCTGTAACAGATGAAGGGTTTATCTCTTCTTTTTATCCCAGCAACAGGCAAAGTGGAGCGAGCAGCAGTGTAAAGTCCAATTTCTTCTCTTTTCTATTATCTGCAAGCCAGCTGACGCTGCAAACTTATACCAGCAGTAATCCTGAAACAGGAAGGAATCATCCAGGCATGATATTGCAAGACTGAAATCTGTACAACTCTGTCTTTTCCTATATTTTTGTGTAATGATCTTGCATTCTCTCAGAAGAACAGGCAAATTACAGTTTTCTACTGCTATAGCCACTGCTTAAGAGAAACACTTAGTTTCTAACATATTCCTCCATATTTTGTCTATGCTGAGAGAGCAACAAATAGCTACACTAGGAGCTCTTGTTAAAGTTATAATTTCAAAAATATTCATTTCAGCCCCATAGGTATTAGAAGCAACCAAAAAAGTTGTATTTGACAATGGGATATGATGCACATGTATCCTAAGATAAAAATAATTGTAAACGTTGCTTTAAGATAAAGGTTCACTCTTAATAGACTCTCTGATTTAGTCCTTCCTTTTTCTGAAGTAGTGTTTCACCTATCAGATTTCACTGATGTATAACAGTGATTTCAGCTGAGCGCTCTGGGAAATTTTGTAACCATCTTAGCAAGGAGAGTGAATTTTCAATATAGACAATGCTATCAGGGGTCAACTATCTTCCTACAAATTCCACTTGCAATTTTTCATCTTGCTCTGCTCTCATTTTGCTTTCCAGATATGAAGAATGTATCAAATGAGTAGATTATAATCAACAGATTCCACTTTTCTAAGCCAGCCAGTTTATTAACTCAAATGTCCTGTTCTCTGAGGTTTTTTATATCCTGGTTTCTTACTGTCTCCTCCAATCTTCCTTGAAATACACCTAGCTGAAACCTGAAGCCTGAGTTTGATACAGCCCAGAGACAAACAGCTCAGATTTCTGAGGAAATTTCTGCACTGTGAGGAGGAACAATGAGACTGTGCACAGAATAGACCCACACAAGATAGAGAATGGAAAAACACAGAGGTAAGGTAGCAGCAAGAAGACTTAAGAACAAGAATAGAAATTAAAATAGAAGGTTAGTCTGAGAGTTACAAGCAAGGACACTGATGACAACAACCACCAGACCACAACTTCCATATAACTTTTTGCACTGCTGCTCCAGCCCACATGTGGCTTGTTGTCCACATACGCCAACATGCTGGACAGTTATGATGACATATGAAAGCACTGCACATACATATCCAATTTCCTTGGTGTCACAGGTTAGCAAGCTAAGTCTCGGAAGGGATGTTCTTCCTACAGCTTTCTCTATGGCCTGACAGAACCTATCAGTTGGCCAGTTTGAATATGGACAATTCTTTAAGCCACTTAAAGTTGTGACCGCCTTTGTGATCCACACTTAAGAATAGAGAAACTCCCCCCCAAGCTCTCTCTCATTTCTGGCGCTGGGACAGGTGGCTGCGGGGCCCGAGCAGGACCCAGTGGGCCCGGCCCAGGTCCTGCTCGGGCCAGGCCAGGCTGGGCCGGGCCACGGCTCCCGGATGACCCCCCCACCAGGGCTC
>NW_008238355.1:1653709-1654320 GCF_000691975.1 Corvus brachyrhynchos
GAGAGTTCTGAAGGTAGTATAATTTTTTTTCCCTCTTTTAGGTCAGTTAATAAACTTCTTTATATTCTTTCAAGTTTGGTGCCTGCTTTGCGTTTCTCCTAATTCTTATCTCACAGAAGATAAACAGTAATGAGTATTTTGGACCAAACCACTACACTAAATTGGTGTTTCTGCCCGGTTACAAACCAAACCCGCGACACTTGGTCATGTCTAGAACAGAAGCTCACTTCAGAATCACTTCAGTGTTTTATGTCAACAAGGAATTAGGATCAGGCTTTCATGGTGCCTCAGACAAATGCATGTGGAGCATCCTCATAGATGTCCCTATCTGCTTCCATGTCAAAACCCCTATGGAAGAGACTCTTAAAACAATGGAAGAGAAAGAAAATACTAACCCAGAAAATTAGACACCACTGTTCTAATCAGTTTCATTTCAATAATGGTGTGGAAATTTGGAGTTTCAAATCATGAACATTGAAGTCACAAAGCTTGTAATTAGATATATAAAAAATACTGGGTTGTGGCTTTTGCCGTGTTTTGGGAGGAAGAATTCTGGGTTTCATTTTCAGCTTTATGTCAGATCTTCTGCTGGTATTTTGGAAAAAATGTTC
>NW_008238355.1:1654331-1717908 GCF_000691975.1 Corvus brachyrhynchos
AATATAACATTTGAATTTGCAAATCAACAGAATTAAGCAACTGTTGGAATTTCTAGGTAATCTTAGTCAGCCTAGGTCTTCAATACCATTTGCATGACTTTGGATGAACTGAGGCATGTAGAATCTAAAGCAACCAATTTTTGGTCTGAAAGCCACAGAGCACTAAAAGCTTAAAACTAGAATTACCTAGTCTAAAGTGCCATGTCAGTTCCTCTGTATGGTTTTCTGACCAGTTTGACCAATGTGAACAAGGGGAGTAACAGGCAAGTCCATACTGTACCTGAGATTTTGGCAAAATTTCATTTTCGAGGGGCACAAGTGACAGTGGTAAATTTTTCTGTTGATGGAAAAAATACTGAAATACTTCTACAGTTTTATAACTAACCATAATACCACATTATCCAAATTTGCCTATTCAAATACCAAGAGTAAGACCTTTCAAAAAACTTTCACCCTCCAAAATTTGAGTATAGACAAAAATTTTTTTTTACAAAGAGTGTAACTAGCTGTAGTGCAAATGATGTTGAGGAAATAAAGGCTTACAAAGAAGTATATACTTTTCTGAATCCATGCAGAGAAACAACAGTTACCCCAGAACCTCCCAAGTCCTTGCCTATCTCATTATTATTAAAAACAATAGATTTCCTTATGCTCTTCTCACGCCTAGCTTCTTTTTCTTCCTTCACAGTTCAGCAAAACACACTGCCTGGGTTGACATCATATAAGTCAGGCTTATGATATGACTATTTTCTTTAATTCAGAAAAATTATTTCAAACAAAACAAAAAAATTAAAACAAAAAAACCAAACAAAAACAAGAAAAAAAAAAAACAACAAACAAAGAAAACAAAGAAAACCCCAACAAACCAGAAAACAAAACCAAAGAAACAACCAAACCAAACTGATATTTGGTTCTGATCCAAATATCCTGATCAACTGGGTAGGTAGGAAATGAGGACTGATGTCCACTCAGATAAAATGGACAATAGAAATTTTAAAAGGATGAAATAATTTCCCTGCCTCTTTATAAACACTCAAGCTTCAGTCCTCACTTGTCTGTCTGCCCCCTAAAAACCACCAGTGGAGGAACTGGGCTTTGAGACATCTTTTCTTCTGTCTCATGAAGGCACTGACAGCAGCCGCTGCCCAGGAGCTTCCAGGCCAGAAGGAGTTCTGACAAGAAAAGCACCTGGCCTCCACCCTCTCCCCATATCTCACTCTCATCACTTTGGCAGGCCCAGACTGTCACTACACATGCCCAGGAGCTGACAGAGCTTGTCCCATCTTGACTAATACCTGGACTCCTGCTGAGTGTGTCTACAACACCTGGAAAGCCAAGCAAGGCTCTGGCTGGTGCTAAGTGGTGCATTGGTGGCCCTTGGCAGCAGGACTCCAAGCCTGTCCCTGAAACTGTTGGCTGTGGTTTCCTGGTTGCCGTGGGAAAGCAGCTGCTGCCCTGAGCTCTCCCCAGCCTGCTGCAATGCATTGCAACCGCAGCCACAGCATCAGGCTGGACATATTCCATCTCCTACAAAGCTCAGTCTGACCTGCATGATCCTGTGTCTACTCCAGGTTGGCTCTGGCTGCATGACACAGTGGACAGTAGAAGAACTGTTTATCCTGCTCTGTGTGAACCTTGTCCTGTGCATCAAGTTCCTGGTATGAGTGGAAGATGACTTTTTAGACTAAACCAACATGCCTGCCACAGAGCTATTGGATGCCAGCAGCTATATAGAAACAGCTCTGGACACCCAGACACCCACCATCTTTTTTCCAAAGGATACCATTCTTCAAGGCAGCAGAGACAGTATCCAGGCCTGCTGTGAGTGGCCTCCCACCTGACATATGGGCAAACATTTTCCAAGGCTATCCAGAAACCCTTGAGCTCATGATGCTCCTGCTGCAGTGATTGCCACAGGAATCTAAGGGATTAGGTGGTGGCTAATGGTTACAGCAAATACTCGGATCATGACCTGTGACTTCTAGGACTCAACAAAGAGGCCATAGTCCAGGAGCTGCCATCCAGCCTGTAAGACCACATAGCACATTTTCACACTGGCCCATCTATGTGATTGTGCACCAGTGCAAAGAGGATGGAAGGCATTTGGGCCAAAAGGACACCTCCAATTCCAAAGGAGCAAGAGGACAGCCCCATGGGTATCCCCAGACCCTCTACCTCCCTAGAGGGGACTCCTGCTGTCAGCATGGGCATCTCCAGCAGAAAGTTAGGAAGTTTTCCTTCACTAACTCCAGAAATTTCCTAGTTTGCTTGTGTCTTGCTTTCTTGTCACACCAACAGACATCAGCATAGTTCAAGTTCCCTGTAACTATGAATGTGGTGCATCTTTCAGTTGTCCGAAGAAGGCATCATTTGCTTTTCATTTGTGATGAGGCAGTCCATTGCAGACTCCCATTACAATATCATGCATGTTTGTCTGTCTACTCATCCTGACACGTAAGCCCTCAGTTGTCTCATTATCCATCCCTAGGTAGAGAGCTCCATACATACCAGCTGCTCTCATGTCAGTTGGAATTCTACCTCTTCTTCCTCTTCTTCCTGTCCTGTCCACGCTGCAGAGACTGTATCCACCCACAGCAGCACTCCAGTTGTATGAGTTGACCCACTATATTATCTCCATGATCCCATTGAGATTTTGGCCCTGCAGCCGCATGTTGACTATGAGTTTGTCCTCTTTGCTTCCCGTGCTGGTTGTGTGAGAGACATGAAGAATAAAGTAGCTAGAAAGTGATCTCTAGCAGGCACAAGTCAAATTAGTTCTGGAAATATGAGGAGAAATGGTTCTTTGCTGCACTGTGTCTCAGAGGCTGCTGGAAATGGAAACGACATCTTCTGAGGTGTCATAAATTCTGAGGCTCCCCTGGCATGCTGGAAACTTCATTCACAGAAAGAATCACTCTCACAAAAGATATATAATCTCTTCTTGGAACATACCAATAAAGAAAATCTCACATGCTCTAGTCCAAATATAGTCTGAATGAGAGCTTCTTAAGACAACATGGAATTGCACCATACCTAGTGCTTTATATAATTTCTTGGAACTACATTGCTATAATAGACAAATACACATGAAAAGCATGAGATAGCCTATGAAATTTTCTGAAAGAAAATAATGATAATTAAAAAAAAATCACCAATCAAACCTTCTCCATCAAAACTTTCCTCTCCACACACTAAAAAATTGAAGTAGTTTAGATGGAAAATGACAGCTTTTTTCATTATGTAACACTCCTACAACAACTGCTTCTTCCAGTTCCAAAGGGACCAATTAAAGAGGCAACAGCAGGGCTTGAATTTGTACTTTTTCCTATCACCTGAACTATTGTCTGGAAATACTGACCCAGGATGACTACTTCCATATTAGTCCTCCATGAGAGGGGTCTTTTCTGTTTTGAGTGGTTTGACTCATAGGATGTCAAGCATATTTTTCTGAGAATGAGAAACTGATTTGATGATTCACTGTAAAAAAAAAGGGGAAGTTCAGAATAAAGTAGACACATAAGTGAGATGCATTTTACTGGAGGAGAAGAGAAAGCAACAAAGTACCTAAGGGGAGATTCTACATGACTCTTCAAGAGTGTCAGTAAAAAGCTCACTAGTGACTTTTCCATTAAACACAGACGTTGAAATATCATGTCATATTTATTATGATTACTGTTTCCACATTAAAACTTTCTACAGTTCTGTTAAAAATGTGAAATCCAGGGACAGAGCACTTTTTATTTATATTTTTCAATATCATCTAATTTTTGCATTTTTCAATCTTTCTTAAAATACTAATTTAATTAAAAAGCAGGAGTCTTTATACTGATAGGAAAAAAATCAGGCTAACTTATCATATACCATTATACAGACAGAAGTAGAATGTTTTTACCACAATATCCTTCCGTCATGAAAAGATGTCATGATATACTTACAGGATTCTTAAGTAGAAGATTCTTCTTTTTATTTTCTTTTTGTTTTCTTCTGATTTTTCAACCCATTCACTTAATAAATTGCCACTGGCTCTACTCCTGATTGAGATTACCACAATCTTCCACTTCTCCTCAGTGTGAATCATCCTTTATTAGCAAAGCTACCCTTTGAAGGTAGTAAATTTTCAAAGAGCTAAATCCAGGTTTTGCTAGTGTTTACTACAATGTAACCTTCCTCACTTAAAATTCAGTGTAAGGTCTTGACTTCTAAAAGTTGTACTAGGTTTGGCTCTAAATAAAACCTACAACTAAAACAGGTTGCCCAGAGAAGCTTTGTACGTCTCATCTGTGGATGCAATCAAGACTGGGTTGGATGAAGCTATAAGCAGCTTGGTCTAGTGGAAGGTGTCCCTGCACCCAGCAAAGAAGTTAGAACTAGATAATCTTTAGAATTAAAGATTCTCGCTTTAATTTGAAAGACTCTAAATTAGTGTCCCCAAGTCAAGTCTATTTTGCCCATGACAGTAATTGCTGAGTGATCTTCTTGTCCATACCTTGATCCACAACCTTTTTGTCGCATTTTCTCCTGCCTGTGCTTTTGGGAGGGGAAGTGAGAAAGTACCTTGGTGGGCACCTGGTATCCAACCAGAGTTCACCAAACACGAGCCCAAATGCTCATCTCACATAACTTCGAATACTGCCAGAAATTCCTGGCATTCTGGAGTATACCCAGTCTGCCATTCTTTTTTCGCAAGAGTGACATCGGTTCCCTCTTTAGATGCAGTGTTTCTTAAATCACTGAGGGACTAATGCTGCAGTACCAACAGCACACTACCAATGTAAACCTACACAAAACATACACAGCGTACATATATTCTCCTCTGCTTTCTCTGTGATAACTGCTTCTCTTCCTAAGGAACAGTAAGCACACAAAGGCAGTGCAAAGAAAAGCAGATCATTTTTCCTTTGTTTTGTGGCATTGAATTATTCATTAAGGATCTTTCTGAATTTATTCTAGATAATTCCTCTGTGCTACAGGACTTTAAAAGACATTTCTTGGCACCTTAATAAAATGGAACAAAACTTTTAACCTGAAAAAACTTTTATCATGTCTTTAAATATTATTCTTAATTGTAGGACTACTTCTGTATGTACACACCAAAAATCCTTGTCTAAGGAGTAGTTGTGGAAGAAAAACAGTATCTTAAAGTCTCTTAGACTAGATTAGAGAGATTAGTAGACTAGTAGATTAGAATCTCTTTCTCTTTAAATTCTCTGTGGATGAAGGAAGTTTATTTCATTCATAACATGGCCACAGACTAGCAATGGAAAAGTGTGCACTGCATGACAGTACAGTGTAGACATCTTGAGATCTGCTCAGCATGAGATTGTTTAAATGTAAGAGGTGCTTCAGATCCACTAACATCACATTACTTGTGTAGGTTAACTTGCTGAGAAATGAGCAGGTTGAGAAGCTCATCACCCAGGCAGAGCTGTCTTCTTACACAGCTTCTTATGTCTACTGCTTTTGATAAGCCATTGAGATCTGCCCCTAGTATCTGTGTTGCTCACATTTTTCCCTCCTACTTTGATAATTTTCAGGAGTTAATTAAACCAAGGTTTAACACTACCCCTGCACTAAATTGAGTCTGCAAAATGGAGCTGAGAACTGCACATTCAGTATTAACACTGCCATTGAATGCGAACATAAAAATGTCTAAAATCAGTACCGTGTATTTCCTCTGGAACTGTCTATGTTCAGATAGTGGAGACAAACATGATTTCGTACATAATATCAATTTCCTGTTCTACTGTTATTTCCTATTACCTGATCACCATGCAGCAACATAAAATACAAATCACAGGATTTCACACTTAGTGTCTCTGGCAGATCCCATTCATTGGATGGATTTGCAACTTAGAATCCTAGAATCATTGACATTGTACACAACCTCTAGGATCATCAAATCCAAATGCTAACCATGACATTCACCACTAAACCATGCCCCCAGGTGCCACATCTACGTGCCTTTTGAACGCTCTCAGGGGTGGTGGTTTCACCACTTCCCTGGGTAGCCTGTTCCAGTGCCAGACAACCCTTTCAGTGAAAAATTTTTTCCGACCACCCTACATGAACCTCCCATGCACCAGTGCAGCTTGAGGCCACTTCCTCTTATCCTGTCACTTGGTACCTGGGAGAACACACCAACTCCCACCTGGCTACAACCTCCTTTTAGGCAGTTGTAGAGAGTGATAAGGTCACCCCTGAGCCTTCTTCCACCTACACCTTTTTTTTACCATTTCCTTCATATACATAGAAAGCTACTGGAAGTGTTTAAATGGTGAACTGATCTCAGGAAGCCCAAAACCAGCCATCATGTAAAAATTGCCCTACATTTTAATTAAGAAATCAATTTGTCTCATGTTTACCAGCCTGGGTAGCCATTCATGAGCCAGCCTGGAAACTACCTCTATACCTGTAACAGTCTGTGCCAAAGGAATTCTGTAGTTCCTTGTTGTTTCTATTCTACCAGCACAGGCATAAGCTTTACTATCCCAAGAATGCAATCTCTAGAAGGAAAATAAATATTTAAAACCATGAGACACAGATATGAGATGACTGCAAGTTTTCTTCATTCCTTTATTACACTTCCTTTTTCACAAATTTGTTGTCCAGCATTGGGCAAAATACAATAAAAACTTCTCTAGCTGAGCCCTTTTTCTTTTGCAGTCACATATCAGAAGTCAGTAAAGGCTGCCTGCCCGTAGTGAAATCCTTATGCCATTTTTTCAGGTGCTAATGGATTTAGGGGTAGGCATCTTACATCAGTTTCCACTTCTGATACTCATTAACTCTGACAGCTTAGTTAGGTTCTCTGCATGACTATTTGCACTGATTTTACTTAAGACTCTGTTAGAAATGACCTATTGTTTTACTATCATAATTTTAAGGCAGTATTTTTATAGCATCTACTGTAGAATATTTCATTTCCTCAACTCACATTCTCTTTTTTCTTTTTGGTTCACAAATCAGCATAAAAGGAGGAAGATAAAGGGTTTTATCTGTACACACATATGTACACAGATATAAACACCTATATGCACACAAATTCTTCTAAATAACAAAGCTTACTCACTTTCAAAATGCAGAACAAGCTTTTAAAATGAAAGCAATCTTTGTTCAGAAAAATAAAGAACTCCAAACTTTCAAAACTGTTTTTTCCTGTAAAAGTCAGATTTTTTTGCTGAAGGAAAACCATTTGAGAAGCATGTCTAGAGAATGGATGGGTATGCTAGGATCTAGGAGATAGGGAATAGAAACAAATTGTGAGAAAACAGAGCTTCTGTTTAATCCCTCAGTGTATAAATGTGCTTTGTTCTACAAGATTAAGAAGAATATTTTAAGATACTGTTACATATCCCACAATTTTGTTTGGTTGGGTATGCACATCATTCTTCCAAGGAAGCCAAACACAACGTTATCAAAGGTAGAAACTAGACACAAAAAGCAGTGCAGCATATTTAATCTTCCTGAATTCATGCTGATTGAAATTTGATATATAAATTCTGCCTGGAAACAGAGCTTTGTAAATAAATGAAAAATGAAGCAAGATTATGATGATTTGTGTTGGAAAGTAGAATCTGACCCTTATAGCTTCAAGTTTACAGAGGTATCTCTGAACTGACTCATCTAAAAATTACTAAGATATGACTGATTTAGTTTTTTGCCCTTTGTGATCCTAAACTTAGTTTCTTTGGTTTTCTTTTACATATCCGTAATTGCAATCTTCACCTGCAAGCACTCACCCCTTCTTTCTGGTGCGGAAGCTTAGTTTAGGCTCTGATGGCACTTTTGCTAGGTTGGTCATGGCTTCTATCCCCTCCATTGCCATCAGAACACTCTACCTGACCTGTTGATGCAGACCTAGAGGGAGAGCAGGAGTGGTCCTCCTGGTACAAGAATTTGACTTCCGCCAGCCTTCACCTTCCTTTTCACCTTTCCAGCTCACCTTCTATTTCAACACTGCGGCAGCTTTATTCAGCAACACACATCTTCCACCTCTACAGCCACCCTGACAATAACACCACCATCACCCTCACCCTGGTCACAGTGAGGCCCCACACTGCTTAAAGGCCTACAGCCCCATGCCTGGAGACCTGCATTCTCCCTTGAGAAGCCTGTCCAGGTTGCCGTCTTGGATGTGCCAAGGTATTTTCTCCAGCAGATGCTGGGAACAATGATTGGTAGAGCATCACCACAATTGCTGAGCATACATACACTGCTTTCAGCACATCTTCTGATTCCTTTTTTTAGGAACAAACTGCTACTTCTGCTGTCAGCTTCTGTTAAAAATCATTATCCTAAGAGCCTCTTATATCTCAACTACATCCTCCTTAACACAATTTCTGTGGGTCTTTGCTCAACGCGCTAGGTTAATTTGTGCTTCCTTTCATATCTCCTAGTACAACTCAGAGTTCTGCATATGAAATCCATATACAATGCTTTATTTCTCCACATTATAACATTCCTTGAATATGGCATTAGTTCCATAAAGCACAAAGATTTTTTCTTTCCCGTAAGAATTTTCTCCTTGTTTTCAGGACTAATATCACATATACATAGCTGGTTCTACCACCTCTGTGACAAACCACATAAAAGATGTCTCTTTTTGGATCAACTGTAATCCCATCATAGAAAAACAATTTTTAGGACAAAGATTGCAGACAGTTTTCTTAGACTTTCTGTTACTTGAAGTTTTATGCTTTTTCATTGTACATTTCTTCATTATCTACATAATTTCAAGTGAACACACTCTTTTCAGTCATTTCTATGGATTGGGTGCAAGGCTGTGCAGAGATATCAGTATTTACAGAGCACTGGGGATAAAAGTGTTTATCAACATGATGCCTTATGAGGCCTCCTAGACACAGAGACTGGACAGAAGTAAAAGAATAAAATAGGTATTTATTTGAAAGGCCTTCAAAGGTACACCCTGAGACCCACAGGCTATTGCCAAAAATGGACCCCAAGATGGACGACAGGTCACGAGTTCTTCACACCTTTATAGGTTTGGTTCATTTGCATATCAGGGTTAATGCTCCAATTAAAGCTTCAGTTCAATGATGTAATTTTCCTCTGCTGGCCCCCTTAGAAGCTCTTTGGATTATACTTTTTGGGCCTAGGACGGTCTGGGTGACCTTGGAGAGCCGGCCCGGAGAGGCTTTGTGTCTACCTAGCACAGGTGAGCAGAAATTACAAGCTACAAGAGACCTCAGAGTTACACTCTAAGCAGTACAAAATCAGGAAAATATAGAAGTTAAAACCTAGGCATCAAACAGGACTCAGCTCTTCAGTTTTCTGAATTTGAAATTCATTCTAATAAATACCGCATCTCTTGCTGACAGATTTTAGTTTTCTTATGCCATTCTAGGTCTTGTCTAAAGCTGATAATATTCATATCACAGCCCCTGGAAACACTCTAAAATGTTTTAGGATGCATGTGGTAGGAAACCATTTTTTGCACTCTTTTTTTCCTTCTCTGTACTCCGACAAAAAAAAAGTTGATTTTTCCCGCTTACATTTAATGTCTCTGTCTTTTTTGTGTTCTCCTGATGCTCTTAGAAATTCTGCAGTCAGAGAGACATGTAAATGATTAACACTTAAAGCATTATGGTATTCTGCTGCACAGAAGCATCTGTGGGAAAATATAAGTCAGCAATGAAAAGTCCCTGGTAAAACCATTGAGGACTCAATCAACCAGCCAGGTAGCTAATTCAGTCAGTTATCACCAAACACATCTCAGTCTATCTACTGAGTGCTGAGTGACTGCAAGCAGAAGGTAGGTCTAACTATCTAGGCATCAGCATTTCAATTATTTCTATGTATATAGTGAGTTAAATATTAATGTTAACTTTTCCCATTTTGAGACAGAGACACAGAATCAGCCTCTTATAATATTATTCCTATTAAATATTATTTGCAACTGAATTTCTAAATTTATTAAATGGACTTTAAAAATGAGAGACTTCAAGGATGATCCTTCACATCACACTGACTTTTAAAACAAAAAGTGTTAATTCCTCTAGCTTTTCACTAATACTTTTTTTTTAAGGAAAGAGTACTTTTTATTTGCATGACTCAGAAGAGTCCAGGATTTAGGGAAAAAACCCGACCCATTAGAAAACTTGACACATATGAAAAGGGAGAGAAAAGATGTTAAAACAATTAATTTCAGGGAATATGTGAACATTTGTGTTATTAACTCCTGTAATTTCTAACGTTAATCCTGACCACCTTTATAGATGTATTTTTAGGAGCCATAGATGATTCTGACTGTTTTTAAATGCTACCATATCCAGGTTTGCTCTCAGCACACAAACTGTTCTGATTTTAGACAGAGCTGCTAAATCACAGTGTCTACAGGATGGTACTCATAACAATGGGATTTATAGCATGTTTATAGTGCTTTCTGGCAAACAGAGGGTAAACAGAAGTCAACTCATTCAACATAGGTACAGCATAGAAACAGAGCTGCCAGTTGCTGAAGAATTCTAGATATCGAGATATTTGCTTTGTATAGTAAGGATCCAGAAAGGGGTGCAAAAACATTAATACTGTCCATGCTTCATTATTCTGCTTGGACCTTTTCCAGAAGCAGTTTCAGCTTTGGTAAAATGCTTATTCAGAGCCATAGCAGGAGGTAGCGGCTTCATGAAGCATTCAAAGATCCCTCTACCAGCTTTGGTAAGCATCAGTGTTACTGCACTTACAAGGCGCTAAATTAATATCTGCAGGATGACAGAGATATTGCAGAGGTTTTTTGCTGAAGCTGGAAGTCAGCCTAATCCAAATCCCTAAAGAGGTAAAATAAAAAATTGTCATGCTGTGGGAAGAAACTGGGTATATGGGTTTGCAAACCGCCCAGCAGCAGATGGGGAAGAGTGTAGTGTACCCAGACCCTGAGTCACAGAAATGGAAGGGATGGAAGCGTGCTGAGGAATGGAATGCTTCAGCAGCTTTCTCATTTCATTTAAAGAGAAGGAAAGGTGAAGGTGAGCACTTGGCATGCAGGTAAGGGAGGGCCTGGGGCAGAGGGTTGTGATTCACACAGCCCCAAAGCGCAACCGCCATGATCTACGCGGGTTTTCACTGTGATCCAAAGAAAGCGAGCTGTCTCAGGAACCTCTTCTTCGAATAGATGTAAGACATGATTTATTAGTGGAAGCTGAACCTTTTATAGTCTAAGCAAAGCCTTTGACTGGGACCGCTGAGCCTTCAGAGACCTAGCTCCCTCTGAGATATCTCATTTTGTACTGCATGGCATGCTATGGGCATTCATTTATACCACTGTGCATGGACATTTACAGTAAAAACTGTTGCCATGATGAATGAGGCTCATGACCTCTCTCTCACCATGTTACCCTGAAAATTTCATTACAACACCTTAAAACTCAGGAACTGCATTTATGCATCTCTTCTGATACAATAAGGCATTCCTTTTCAATAACACTTGTAAAAGATCTTTTGCTAAGGGCTGTCAACAGCAATAATATTTGATTATTAATACAGATAATTTTGTCTGCAAGCAAAAATAATGTTTTAGCTGAGGTTAGAATAATTTTGAACAAATTTTGGATTCTTTTGTTCCTCTATAGAAGCAGATTTTCTGCTGACAGAAATGATCACACCTGATTCAGATGAGCTGCAACAATTTAAATTACCTGGGAGTTTGTCTCGTAATTTAAGAAGTCACTGTCTGTAGGAAAGAGCTAATAATTAAACTCAGAGTCAGAAATACTAAGGTTCTTTTCTTTTATTTGTTGATATATCATTTTTATAGCAAAATCAAGAAAAGTGTTCACCTCAGCATTAATATGTCAAACTGTAATTCTCCTCCATGTAATTCCCCTAATGTTCACAAACTTCTAAACAACAAGGACGGAGACCTAAAGTCTCTCTTACTTGATGTTGCAGCTGTACATCCACAAACGTTAGCAGTTACAAATCCAATCAATATCTTAAACTTAAATGAACTCACTGTGGTGAAATTCTGAGCTTTGTCACTTGATAAACTCTTTAAACCTTTCCAGCAACAAGAAAGTAAATAAAAAGTTGTGATGAGTGGTTTTTCTCAGCAAATTTATTTCACTGGATTTAATTTTATTCGGACTCAAAAAATCAGCATTTGCTCAAGTAATTTTTCATTTCACAGACAACAAAATTCCAGTTAATCTCTCCTTAGCTCTTGCCCATTTATGTCATGACAATTTTTTTGTTAGTTTCATTACGCTCAGAGTGTTTCTTGAAAATAAAATAAAGCTAAAGGCTTAAATTCCATTTCTGCTTTGAATATAAAGCAAATTTCCTAGGAACACAGGCTCAAAAATGTGGGAGCCATATTCAAAAGTATAATGAAAGTATCCCAAGAATAATCAATCCAAAACAAAGGGGGATGCTTAACTGCAAACATTGTGGTTTGCAAGCAAATTAATTGGTTGTGTCAGTTGTATCTAGACTGCATTGATTAATTTAAGTTATCAATAATTTAGCTTATTCTTTATGAATTTGTACTCTTACTAGCTTTTCATATTGCTGCCTATACACTTACTAAAAAAATTTCACTCTGTAAAAAGGAAGAGAAGGAATCTTGTGCAGATCATAGACATTTCTCTTGCAGATTTCAGAAATTCCCTAAGAGGAAATGGGTACTAAGTGAGGCAGGTATCCCTTCTTTACCTTAAGAGGTTAGATATGGCTGACAACATAAAAAAGCATTTCATAAAGAAAGTGGTAACCACCTTCTTACTACAAAAATCGGGACTGATTTTCAGGTAATATCAACACACATTAAAAACCCTTAAAAATATTATAATAAAAGTTTTGGTTTCTGATGTTTCTTGGGAGGAGTGATGAGGAGCAAAGGGATCCAAAGTCTAATTGGTTTTAATATCTGGTCCATACTCTCACAAGCATACAAGCCTTTAACTTGTTACGTGGAATGTCAGAGTAAGAGTACTCTGTACAGTTTCCTGTACAGTGAGAGGACAAGAGGAAATGGTCCTAAGCTGGGGCAGGGGAGATTCAGATTAGATATTAGAAAAGAAAAGAACAGGTTTCTCAGGAAGGTGGTGAGTCACTGGAGGTGTTCAAGGTGCACCTGGATCAGGTGCTGGGTGATGTGGTTGAGTGGTTTAGGGGTTATGGTGGCAGTGCTGAATGGATGGTTGGACTGGGTGACCTTAAAGGTCTCTTCCAATGTTGAAGCTTCAGTATACATTTTCACAGAATTTGAAACACTTTTCTGTTGTACTGTACTTACTATTTGGTTCACAGGCTTTCCTCCCCCACTGCACAAATTAGATGGTTGTAGGTACTTTAAATGAAGTTAAACATTTATTCTTCAAGCTCCTACAACATTTTCTGTTTGAAACAACTAGCACATTTTTTTCAGTCTTCTTAATGCAGTAAAGCTTCACACATCTAACTGTAATTTTATTTGCTATGCAGCTTTCAAATGTTAAGAGAGATGTGCCAATTGTACCCTAATGCAGACTGTGTCCATGTATTGAAATAAATAATTAGTCATCACTTAATGCAAAAGTGCTTTGTCTATCACTGAATGCCTCACAGGTCAGTCAGAGTTCACAGTGAACCATGATTAAAAATACTAGGGTACATCAAACATCGATCCTCCAGTCTTACTTCTACTAAACAGAGAGCCAGTAAATCAAGCCCAGCATCAATTGAAGACTGGCTTGCAATGTGATTTGTAGATGGCTTATTTTAGGCACACCTATGCTGCTTGGATGCCTCTCAGGAACAGTTGCACAACAGATCTGTGATCCATATCCATGTACGTGCAGCAAACTGGTGCCGGGGAAGAGATGAAACCTCATTGGCTAGGAAGTTAGAGCTAATGACTTTTTAATTCTGTTTCCAGATCCATTGTTGATTCATTCTATTACAAGGTTTTTTTTCAGCAGTGAAATGAGCACCAGTGACAATAGTCACAAGGATATTCACTGAGTATACAGATATACTCATTCCCTGTCTAAACTAGGAGAAATAGGCAGCATAGGTTTTGAGCTGTCCAAGTCAGATCTCTCAGACATTTGGAAGGTGTCCTGGGGTGACTGTATGATACCGTATTCTCTATCGTCTGCCTTATGCCAGACATGAATCCTGTGCCTTCCTGTACCTTTAAGGGAGAGAGGAGAGAAGCCAGGGAAATTTTTCAGAGTGGTTTGTATCTCAAGGACATATACACTGCCCTGCGTTCTCTCACCACTGTGGCAGAGCAGCTCTCTATTCCTTTTCTCAGGAGAGAGATGAAGAGTTAAAATTCTTTGCTTTTGTTGTTGGCCTGCTAGCTGAGGCAAAAACTCTTCTGGAACTGTTCAGAACACCAGAACATCAGAACATCACTGGAAGGCCCTACACTTATGCCCGGAGGGGCCCACACTGGAGCCCCAGCCCAGGAGAGAGAGCAGAGCCACGCCTACAAAGGACTTTGAATTTTACCAGTTTCTCTCCAAAGCAAGAGGTTTTATTATTTAACATTATTCTTTTTTCCATGCCTACATGCACTCTGCTTGCTAAATAAATAACTTTTTTTTTCACTTTCCTCTGAGGAATTCCTTCCTGAACCTGTGGGGGAGGGGCATCTGAAACCTGCCTTCTTTGGAGGAGATGTTACTTCCGGACAGTTTCCCTCAGTTTGCCTCAAACTGGGACAGAAGGGAAGTATTTGGCTATCAGGATGGATTCCATTAGTTAATTCTGGTAATACACTACAGTGGGTTTGAGAATGGAAAACTAGTATAGATATTTAATTTAGGATGCACTACATTTTTTGGTCACTTCTGTTCAAGAAAAATAACAGTCACACACTTTGTACCCATTTAACTAAATCTGTAAAATTAAACAGTAGCAAGGTACACTTGGACTCAAATAATAATGTGCATCTACAGAACTAATCCAGACGTAGGCTGACTATTATGATCTCTGCAGCTAAAGTATCCATGCCTTGTGTTAAGGTCCATTCCACTTTTCTACCAATAAAACTTCTTTACCATCCTCACCTCCTAGCTTGTCTGTTTATTCACAGTCAGAACTGTAGTAACCATTCTACCCCATCGTGTGCTGTGGTGGTTTTGGCTGGCGTAGAGTTAACTTTCCTCACAGTGTGGAGTATGGGGATGAGTTTTGGATTTGAGCTCAACACAGGGTTGATCATGTAGTGATGATTTAGTTATTCTTGAGCAGGGTTTACACAGAGCCAAGGTATTTTCTGCTTTTCATACTGCCAGGCTGGTGAGGAGATTGGGGGTACATGGGAGGCTGGGAGGAGACACAGCCAGGGCAGGTGACCTAAACTGGCCACAGGTATATTCCAGACCATTTGACATCCTGCTCTGTATTTAAAGCTGGGAAGAAGGAGGAAGGAGGGGACGTTTGGAGTGATGACATTTGTGTCCCCGAGTCACTGTGAGGCGTGAGGGGACCCTGCTGTCCTGGAGATGTGAAACACCTGCCTACCCTTGGGAAGAAGGGAATTAATTGTTTGGGATTTCTTGCTTGTGTGTGTGGCTTTTGCATTCTCTGTTATGCTGTCTTTATCTCAACCCATGGGTTTTCCAGCTTTTACCCGTCTGATTCTCTCCCGAGTCCCACACGTGGCAGAGCAAGCAAGTGGCTGTGTGTGGTGCTTGGGTGCCAGATGGGCTGAAACAACACCACATGCATGTCTTGGTATTAGAGACATGCATGCTTAGGAATTAGAGATACAATAGTGATTGAAATGGAAACGTAAATTAGGTTGAGGGAAGATGTTTGGTGTCAGATTAAGGTAGGCTGGATCTTACCATATTGTTTCATCAAACTAGCTATGAGCAGCAGCTGTCTGACTTGCCCTGAATTACACTGGAAAGTCCTAATTTCTCATGACCAAAAGGCAAAAGAAAAACTTTATGGCCAAGGCTAGGCGAAGATTTTTTTTTTTTTAATATCAACATAAAATATAGTTTTATATTATTCCTTGATTGAATTTTCTTGAGAATTTGAAAAACATGAAGTGTCAAACTAATATATGTGTGGCTTTTCTGTTGTTTTATTGGGGGTGACAGGGTTGTTTACTTTTGTGAAAAGAGAAGTCTCTAAAATGTTATCAGTTCCCTTTTTCTCTAGTTTAATGCACATTTTTTAGAGAAAAAAATACTCTAAAACAAGTTTGTCCTATGTGTTTAGGACTGTAAGAGGAATTATTTATTAATGCCCAGGAATACTGAAAATTGGGAAAAAAACTTCTGATGCAGGTAAAATGAATACAGATGCAGGTAAAATGAATACATATGCAATGTCTATTTCAGCCTTAAACTTCATAGATCTTTTTTTCTATCCCAACAACCCTACAATATTTAAAGATACAGTTATCTTGCCATAATTTAAGTCATAAGAAACTTCTGAGATACTGCTAAAAACTCCTTCTCAAGACTCTAACGTGAGCTGGTTGCTGGTGAGTTATTGACATTTCTGTAAAGAGCTTGTGCTTCCTACATATATCTGAATAAATACCTAGACCACTTTGTGCCTTGTGTGTGTATTTTCATTTGTGCTCTTACAGGTTTCTGGTAACCTTTTCAATTTTTGTCTGTGGAGAGCTGAATGCAGGTTTTTAAAGATGTCACACTTGTCTTGCATCAATATATTTTTCCATATATGGTAAAGGTTTTATAATCATCAAGAGATCAGCTGTTATTATTCTGTACGTTTTAAATTACAGTTAGATTATGCTGTCTCTTTCCAATTAACCTGGTGGCAAAAATTTACCTCTTTCAAATAACTGATGCTTATAGTTGCTTCAGAAAAACATCTGCAACTAATGTACTTTCTCTGGGCTAAACTAAAAAAACAAAGCGAGAGGAAAAATACAGAAAATATATTTTAAGAATACTGCTCTCAAAATTAGAATATGGACATTTGTTCTTTTAAAATGCATCACAGGAGACCCAAAGGAGTGAAATGTGAACCTTTATGTTGCTTAATGGCAAAGATGACATTTTAAGTCTTTAAATAAAGCCTCCCTTCCTCAAGAATGACATAATTAGCAAAGAAAACTATTTTCCATTTTTACACCTGTCACCCTACCTCTGCAATGAATCCTGATTCAGGACAGAAAAACTTCATTTTATGTGTATTCCACAATGAGGGATAGATATCAGCTGTTTATTCTAGCAGAGACCTGGAATGAATTACTCCAGCAAATATCAGCATTTTTCAAAGAAGGGATGCACATGAATATTGTAGAGGTAGAAATGCCTGGGTATTATAAATACATCATCAAACTATCACAGTGTCTTTCATTAACAAGAGATTGGGGTTTGCTTTTTTGGGTTTCTTTTTTTCCTGGGAGAGCCAAGTTAAGGTGAAACTCAGAGTCTTTATTTAAATCCAGAGATTTTTCATCTCATAATTAGTACCACAATTCACAGAGTGTCTGTCCTTGGTTTTAAAAATCTGTATTTAACTAATTGGATTTATAGACCCAAAATCATTAATAAAAATTTGGGAATCTCTTTCTTCTTTAATGGCGGTAGACTGAAGCAGAAAGGTGCTATGGATTTACTTCCTAAAGATTTATCTTAATGCCTTTCTTCCCTCAGAAGTGCACAGTGACAGGGAGAGAGGCAGAACTCTACACAGAAACTTTGAGAAAGTAAGGCACTGAAGACATTTTTTACTTAAAATCAGTTAATAACAGTCCATTTCAGTCCTCATAGTAAAAATCTATAAAAGTGTGTTATTTTTTGTGCTTCTTTCCACAATTGAGAGGCTTGCAGCCTCTGCTGTGGTCTCTGAAAACTAAACACCAACATACATTCTTGATGGGCTGCAAATTCCACCTGTCCACAATGCCTTCCTCCAAGCTGCAATGGGTCATTTGGCTTTGCACTACCTTAATGTCTAAACATCAGGCAGACAGAGATGTGACAATAGGGGTCAGCCTTATCTGTGGCATCAAACACTCCGAATGGACAGAAAGAATCCCCCTGTTCTTGTCAAGCTGGTTTTTTGTCTGCCACGGATGAGCAGGCTGCTCTCACTAATTATGTGAATCTCCAAAGCACAAGGACATACATTAGTAATGCAAGCACTTCCACATCAGATTTAAGGAGAGTGAAAAGCATGTTTTACAGTAAACAGTGGAGTTAAACACAGCCGTATAAGCAAACATAAGCTAGCTTTCAGCAGCCAAACCCTTGCCCACTGAGTACCTTTTTATCTATGAAAAATTTATGTGAAATGGTCTTTCCAACTTGGGAATGCTTTGTGCTCATTTACACAAATGTCAATGACTGCACAATATTTAAGGCAGTGTAAAATCTGCTCAAGATATTTCATATTCATGTCAGGACAGGTGGGGAGGACCTTTGACCATTTCAAAATTTCTGGTAAAGGAAACACCACAAATACAAAGGAAGTTGGCCTTACAATATTCCCAGGTAACATCAGGAAAACAGGAAAATACCGTATCCATGGCTTTGACATAGAAAAACTCTTTTTGTTAATTAGGTAATATAACACTGTAGCCCTAGGTTACACAATTGATTGAGCTGAAATCTTCTCAAGTTGGGACGAGAGTAGGGTGATACCTATAAAGTGGAGCAGCTTAACCACTGACAGTGTTGAATGTGTGTGTGTTGGATAATCGGAGCCTTAATGGTACTGGTAATATGGAAGTGACATATATGAGCTATCATTCAAACAGTGTTGTTCGTACCCAGTGCACTGGGGGATACTTCGATATCTAAGTGGTACTCTAAGTACCATTTAGAGTATTTTATCACTTTTTTTGAGGCATCAGCCAAAAACTTTGTTCTGTTGAACTGAAGTCAGAAAGACTGAAAAGGAGACATGCCACTTGGAAGGATCTGAATGTTGTTTAAGGATTTGAATGAAGTTTAAGGTCTTTGCTGAGCTGTGACTGGCAAAAAGAGTATAAAAATTAAAGCAATTATTTTAGCATCAGTGTACTGATATTGCAATATCAATCACCAAAGTCTGAAAGGTTAAAGCAAAGATGTATATCATGTAATTTCTGTACAGTTTAAATTTTTCAGTTTGTTTTCTGAACTTCTAGTATTCATCTCATGGGCCTGCCATTATTCATCTGTCAAGGAAACTGAAAGGTTCAATAGGACTGCTGAAAATAAGAAAATAAAAAACGAAATTATCTCAACTGAGAACATAAAACTATGTATTTTCATTTATTAAGACATTATAAGTTCTTTAGAATTTTAGAGCTGAATTGTGATCATCTTCTAGGATGCAAGTTGAAAAAAATTATGTTAGTACCATTAAAATAAAGCTGAAAGAACAGGTAATAAATCCATTTTGATTTATTTATGAACTACTCTCTTTCCAAGACTAAAGTCCTTTTTTTCTTACTTGTAGTCCACACTACAGTCACTACTGATGAGTCATATATGCCTATTTATGTTCATTCTGAAATTTGAACAAGAGTAAATTTATAAAATTTTAGGCACTATTCCAGCCCACTTTTGCAGTAGCAAGTATTAGGCAAACACTTAGCTGTGCATTTGAAACTAGCCATTTTCTATCTCTCTTCTGTGCATTTGAAACTAGCCATTTTCTATCTCTCTTCTACATATTCCAATCTGCTGTATCTGAAGGAGACCAGGCACTCAGTGTCACACACAATAGAGCTGATGAAGACACTCAAGAAAGAACTTTAGGTAAAATGAAATGTAGTCTACAATGCACAAATCTAAAGAATTTCACTGGTGCAGTTATCTTTACATAGAGATGGTCTACAGTTCTGCCATGTACCCTGCTAGGCCCATCCTTCCTACCACACTGGTACGAACACAAGAGCCTTTCAGCTGGAACCAGTAGACAGCCCATAGAGAAACGGGTGAGTGAGAGGGACACTAAAAGAGACTTAGTGTGAGTCATCAGAATTACATATAATAAAAAAAGCTACTATTTGATTTTTTTCCCCACAGAGATAACCCAAATTAATTTGTATTAGGTTTGGGACTTAAAATTTAAATGCTCTCTTTGGATCTCTAGTGCAGAAACATATTTAGGGTGCCTGTTTTGAAGCACTTCAAAACTTTTCCAAAATCAGTAAAGACATTCCTGCTCAAGACCTGGAAGAGAATTGCAATAAAGCCCTACTATGGGTAGAAACAGAGGAATTCAAGGTAAACTCTCATGGCAGAGGTTCAAATTAGATTCTTATCCTGAAACATCATGTCTGGAATAATTTCTATTATGCTGAACTGCCCTGTGTTTTATGCCCAGGTATATCAACAGTGTTGCAAAAAATTCAAGGCCATGTTGTAAGGATGTTGAATGTCTATGGAGATGATGCAGATAGAAGAGGAATTCCATTCCCACCTCTTCAGTCCATCTTGTGGAATGAAAAAAAGGGGGGAAAACAAGCGTACAACATATTTTGGTAGCCATTATTTCACTAAACCTACCCACAGGTCAAATATGGTTTAAAGTAAGCTAATAAAACCCAGATGGAGGACTATTCCAAAAGCAATCCTCATACGCCCTCCAGGATTAAATATTGGTTCCCAGTCTGTTTCAAGTAGTAAAATTCTCTTTCAAACTCCTTTGCTAACAGCCTTATACTAAAAAACACCACCAGACTCTGAGGAAATCAGTAGAAAACTTTCCACATGAATAATGATCAGGAGAGCGATTTTAAAAATGCCCTTAGTGAAAGTAAGGGATGGAGATGGAACAGAACAGAGCCATGCCTGTTAAATGAGAGTTGACCTTCCGAGGGATATTTTTCAGTACCCGCTGCTACTATATCTGAAAAAAAAATAAAATTAGGAAACCCAACAAAATTAATGTACAGATTAAATAATTTTAGACAGATGGGAAGGACTGCTAACTGGGAACAGAAGAAGAAAAAAGTTTGTTTATCTGCTTACTGTTCTGAAAGACTTAATTCTTAGACAATTCATAGGTCTTTAGGGAGTGAGCAGACAGTTTAAACATATGTTGACTCAAAGCCAATGACTTAATTAATTAAACTCATTCTACATAAATAATATATTTAAACCAACCAAATGATAATGTCTTTACATGTCCTTTGGCTTTCATGAAGGCTCAAAAGCCATCTTGAAGAATTGCTTTTTCAGGAGATGCTTGGTGTATGGGAACCCTTTGTTTGAACAGAACAACTACAGAGGAACTTAAAACATCTTTCTACTAATTCTCTGTGAAGTTTATGTAGAGTGAAGAGTTATACTGCAAGTGCATGTTTTTCCCATTACTCCTTTGCTGTGGTTTCTCAGAACCATTTGTAATCACAAAATAAACAACTTCTATTTATTTTCCGCATTTCTTTTCTAGCTGCTCCTCTCTTCTCTAAAAGATTCTCATAGACAAAAAAAAAAGTTAACTGAGTTTTTATTTTCAGATTTTTTCTCAGAAAAATACTTCCGAGCTACCAAAAGATTAAATTAAAATACATATTTTATTTCTCGAAGGACTGTCTCAGGGAGTTTATTCTAGCTACTCTGCCAGTAGCAGTAGTGTTAAAAAAAATCTGCATGTAAACAATTACAGTCTTATTTATAGATACAGTGAAAACATATTTTAAAGAATTTCATGTTGTATATTAGAAAACAGCCTGAAGAAATTCAAATCATGCTACTTCCCATAATTTATTTCTCCAGATGATTCAGATTTATGCCTACAGAGTAAAAGAAAGAAAGAATAATTACAATGAAATTAAGTTAAAAAATTAAAGACCAAAATCCTCACTTGTCCATATCAACTGCCATTTAGCAGTGACTAAAATGTACAGAGCGTATTTTAAAACATACTTTTCAATAATAGGAAAAAAATTGTTGAAAAAATTCTATATGATTCTATATAAGGAAGTGCTACTTGAATGTATGAAACACTACCTGGAGATTGGTTTATGCACTGTATAAGTTTTAGCTATTAGAGCTACACAACTGTGTGTTTTCAATCAAGTTCTATAAATGATAACATTTTTTCCATGGCAGAATAATCTAGCAAAGGCTGTGTGAATCTGAAATTTAATTTGCTTAACATAAGAGCCAGTCAGCATTTGATTGATTCAAGATGTGGAAAGGTAGTAGAGCTCAAAAAACTGTACATGAAGTACTTGATTAAACAAGACAGGAATCACAGGGTTGATTAATATGGAGTCATAGCACCAAGACCAGTTCCAAGCCATCAGCACTGCAATACTCAGGGAAAGAACATAAATTCTTACACTCAAAAGACATCACAGTTTTTATCTTGGTACCACTGAGAAGAGATTCAATTTTCTGTTATATTCCACATACTGAAGTGCACTTCCACAGGAAGAAAAAGGAGGTGTGTAACTGTTAAAGTGGAGATAAACTCCTCATCTGGTAATAGCAATATTTCCATAAGAGGACATGATCCCCATAAATGGGAATAAGCACCTACCTATTATTTTCTCTTTGTTACAATGCTGCACATAAATGTCAAAATAAAATATTCTCACCCCTAAATATTTAATAGGTTTTCAGATCATTATAGACTTTACTTTCTTCTTAGGGATCATTCTGCCTCTGTAAAGTTATGGGGTTTAATAATCTGGACAGAAAAATGTCAAAGGAAATTTATGCAAAATTCTTCTTAATGTTGTCTTTTAGTAGAAAGAGATTTGCCATTACATTTTCTGCCTCTTGAGAAAGAGTAAGGTGGGCAAAGTGTAAATCTCCTAACCAAATATAGACTGGTTCCTCAAGTCATCTTAAAGATCATACTGTCTGATATAAAAGCATTCACACAAATGTTTTATCACAGTGGCGGACAATGCTCCTTATTTTAGGGAAAAGTTCATACGTGATAAGGATTACCAGTCAGTCAGAACACCAGAGAACTATTCAGGCCAGCATGGCATGACTATTAGTACCATGAGGAGAACATACATTAGTAAGTTTTCAAGGGTCAGAATTCACCTAAGTGCATTTTCAAAACTTCTTGACTTAATGTTAAATAATATTTAATAGCACAGAAATAGAGAGTCACAGCATCATAGAATGGTTTGGTTTGGTTTTTTGGTTTGGTTTGGTTTGGTTTGATTTGGTTTGATTTCATAAGGACTTTAAAGATCATCTTGTTGAAACTCCCCTGCCATGAGCAAGGACACCTCCCTTTGGTCAGGTTGACCAAAGCCTCATCAAACTTGTTTCCAGGAAAAATATTAACAAGTTCTTCAGGAAAGAAAAAAAAGTTTTAAGCAACTAGTGGCATAATTTAATTTTATATATAAGTGAAGTTTGTAACTGAATCTTTCATAATGCCTGTAATGTAACATGCTTACAATCAAATGGTATACCAAATATTTCAGGACGCATATGAATAACACATCACTTGCAGAGTTCTGCCTTGAATGACCTGGTTAATCATTAATCGCTGTAGTTAATCTTACCAGAAAGTAAAGCCCTGGGACAAGTTTTAACTTCTTGTGTAGGTACTGCAAAACAACAGATGAAAAAATAACTCATGGATTGATTTTCTTATCACAGTTTAAAACAGCATTAGTATTTATTGCCTGAGGGATATAACATAAAAAATAGCAGAACAGAGTTGACAAAGTAGTAATAAAATTTAAAAAGAAATCCTTCATGATTTTGCCTACATAATTTTCCCACAATAGCACAGAATTCTAAAGTTCCTACAAAAGATAACAATCTGCTTCAATTCACTTGGACTGACAAGGAGCAAAAATACCAGAGTCCTTCATTCCTGTTGTACTGTTTCTACAGTGTGTACAAAGAACTGATTTATGGGCAAAAAACCTCCAACAAACTGCACTCAGGCCTTTTGTGTTGGGGCATTCACTAGACATGATGCTGGAGGAGTTCAGAGGAAACTCTCCTGCCAGTGCTGTGTGGGCTGCATGGATAACTCCATGCTACTGACTGGTGTTCCAGAAGTGAAGCAATGTTAAAATAAGCTTATCTTCAATTCTAAAAATAAGATCATGGTGATCCATATATATTACATAGAATTCATGCCAAAACATCAAAACTAGATGCAAAAATTAAGTTTGAATCAAGTGACACTGCATCATCTGTAGTCCATGCTCATACCTTCTGGTTTGGGCACACAGATTGTTTAATTTTAGTGCATACACACTCAGTTTTGGACCATTTTATTTTAAAGGAGATTTTAAAGGCCTTTAAAGAAAGACTTCTTTCAAATTAAAAAAATCATTTTTAAATTAATATTTTTAAGGAAAGAAAGATAAGGAAAAAGTATAAAAATATCTTTTAATTCAGTACACAAACATATAGTGTATTAGAGTGTCCCTGAACACCTTTTGTGCCTAAAACAGCATCATGTGACAATATCTATTTTTACTTTATTCTGGCAGCCAGGTGTTAGTAAAATCTTGGTTTATGAATCTGCTGTTTCTATAAATAGGAGGAACCACAGCAATTTGTACTCATACATTCAATTAGTTCTCCATTAGTCATTGACTTCTGGAGCCCCAAATCTAACTTTTAAAATATTAGGAAAGGGAAAAAATCAAACACCCAAAAAGTCAGAATAAAAAGAAGCTTTACAGCTGCTTCACCCATATTCAAGTTCTGTTTGATCCAGGTCTCCTTATGCCTTTTCTCTCTTGTTCCTTTAGTCATAAGCGGCAGATTTCCTGCCTAGATTTCCTGCCAGAAGTCCCCTGCCCCATCAGCCCCTCTTTCTCCAGCCGTCCGATCTGCAAGTCAGTTGCTGCTCTCTCATACTACTATTTCATGCCTTCTGTCAGTAAATGTTTTTTAATAATTTCTGTGAACTTGCTCTATCAGACTGCCAAAATCCAAATTTCTGTTCAAAATTCCAAAAGTACTAAAAGTGCCCCAAAGTAAACAAGTCAGATTGTTGGTAGGTTTATTTTTCTGTTTGGGGGTTATTTGCAGGGGAGGGGTTTCTTTGCTTTGGCCTTTTTTTGTGGGGTGGGGGTTGGCATGAGGCAAGTAAGGCTTTTTGTTTAGTTTTTGTTTGGTTTGGTTTTGATATTTTTTTCTAAATGGGAAAAATGATGGATTTTGACTTAGTCTTGTGCTACACAAGTAATTCTGTGGGGACCGAAACGTGCAGTCATTTCATCTACAGGTTTATGTCTCTTATTCAGTGGCTGGCTCTGACTGAAGCATTAGCTTGTTTGAATATTTTTCCTGTGTTTAAACTGTATGCATTCACAGTACTGCTTTTCCTACTGCTGGAGTGCCTTAGTACACTCCCCACAATTTTGCTCTCTAGTTTCACATAAAATTTGCTTATCTTTGTGATGTGCTTATCTCTATCCAATTTTAATGAAACTAGTCAATGAATTATTTGAGTAGGCAAAGAATACTTAGACACTGGAAATTAAACTAAAGCCAACCTAACCAGTTGGAGTTTTTCAAACAGTAAGGCTACAAGAAATTTTTAATTGTATCCAGGCTTTTTATGCTTATCATTACCTTGACATTCACTGCAGCATCTTGTCAGTATAAGAAAGAAAAAATATTTATCAACTTCTGGAAGTATTTGTGAAATGCTGGCAAGATTGGCAGCTTTCAGAGATCCAGGAATACTGCTGGCAAACTATTTTTCATTTCTTTACATTCATAAATGAGATAAGCTGTAGAAATCACCAATGCATATGAACTACATAATAATCATTCCGACTAGTTTATCAAAGGAAAGATTTCCCATTCTTAGCTTGCAGTTAATAGCAACCAGATACACACAAAGAGATTGTTTCAAGACCTTCTTCAGCCCAGATTTGAAAGTGGATGTCCCATTTCCATAAGCTGGAGTGTGCAATTCATAGAGTTGATATACACACACAAGCACTTCTACAACTGGGAGGATGACCAAACCCAAAACTGACTAGAGCTCTGAAACTGAAGTACACTGAACTCTCTTCCTTTTGTGAGCTCTCTAGAGACTGTCAAAAGATGCCCAAACTGAAGGAAAGGAAAAGGAAAAGGAAAAGGAAAAGGAAAAGGAAAAGGAAAAGGAAAAGGAAAAGGAAAAGGAAAAGGAAAAGGAAAAGGAAAAGGAAAAGGAAAAGGAAAAGGAAAAGGAAAAGGAAAAGGAAAAGGAAAAGGAAAAGGAAAAGGAAAAGGAAAAGGAAAAGGAAAAGGAAAAGGAAAAGGAAAAGGAAAAGGAAAAGGAAAAGGAAAAGGAAAAGGAAAAGGAAAAGGAAAAGGAAAAGGAAAAGGAAAAGGAAAAGGAAAAGGAAAAGGAAAAGGAAAAGAAAAGGGAAGGGAAGGAAAAGGAAAGGAAAAGGGAAGGGAAGGAAAAGGGAAGGGAAGGAGAAGGGAAGGAGAAGGGAAGGAGAAGGGAAGGAGAAGGGAAGGAGAAGGGAAGGAGAAGGGAAGGAGAAGGGAAGGAGAAGGGAAGGAGAAGGGAAGGAGAAGGGAAGGAGAAGGGAAGGAGAAGGGAAGGAGAAGGGAAGGAGAAGGGAAGGAGAAGGGAAGGAGAAGGGAAGGAGAAGGGAAGGAGAAGGGAAGGAGAAGGGAAGGAGAAGGGAAGGAGAAGGGAAGGAGAAGGGAAGGAGAAGGGAAGGAGAAGGGAAGGAGAAGGGAAGGAGAAGGGAAGGAGAAGGGAAGGAGAAGGGAAGGAGAAGGGAAGGAGAAGGGAAGGAGAAGGGAAGGAGAAGGGAAGGAGAAGGGAAGGAGAAGGGAAGGAGAAGGGAAGGAGAAGGGAAGGAGAAGGGAAGGAGAAGGGAAGGAGAAGGGAAGGAGAAGGGAAGGAGAAGGGAAGGAGAAGGGAAGGAGAAGGGAAGGAGAAGGGAAGGAGAAGGGAAGGAGAAGGGAAGGAGAAGGGAAGGAGAAGGGAAGGAGAAGGGAAGGAGAAGGGAAGGAGAAGGGAAGGAGAAGGGAAGGAGAAGGGAAGGAGAAGGGAAGGAGAAGGGAAGGAGAAGGGAAGGAGAAGGGAAGGAGAAGGGAAGGAGAAGGGAAGGAGAAGGGAAGGAGAAGGGAAGGAGAAGGGAAGGAGAAGGGAAGGAGAAGGGAAGGAGAAGGGAAGGAGAAGGGAAGGAGAAGGGAAGGAGAAGGGAAGGAGAAGGGAAGGAGAAGGGAAGGAGAAGGGAAGGAGAAGGGAAGGAGAAGGGAAGGAGAAGGGAAGGAGAAGGGAAGGAGAAGGGAAGGAGAAGGGAAGGAGAAGGGAAGGAGAAGGGAAGGAGAAGGGAAGGAGAAGGGAAGGAGAAGGGAAGGAGAAGGGAAGGAGAAGGGAAGGAGAAGGGAAGGAGAAGGGAAGGAGAAGGGAAGGAGAAGGGAAGGAGAAGGGAAGGAGAAGGGAAGGAGAAGGGAAGGAGAAGGGAAGGAGAAGGGAAGGAGAAGGGAAGGAGAAGGGAAGGAGAAGGGAAGGAGAAGGGAAGGAGAAGGGAAGGAGAAGGGAAGGAGAAGGGAAGGAGAAGGGAAGGAGAAGGGAAGGAGAAGGGAAGGAGAAGGGAAGGAGAAGGGAAGGAGAAGGGAAGGAGAAGGGAAGGAGAAGGGAAGGAGAAGGGAAGGAGAAGGGAAGGAGAAGGGAAGGAGAAGGGAAGGAGAAGGGAAGGAGAAGGGAAGGAGAAGGGAAGGAGAAGGGAAGGAGAAGGGAAGGAGAAGGGAAGGAGAAGGGAAGGAGAAGGGAAGGAGAAGGGAAGGAGAAGGGAAGGAGAAGGGAAGGAGAAGGGAAGGAGAAGGGAAGGAGAAGGGAAGGAGAAGGGAAGGAGAAGGGAAGGAGAAGGGAAGGAGAAGGGAAGGAGAAGGGAAGGAGAAGGGAAGGAGAAGGGAAGGAGAAGGGAAGGAGAAGGGAAGGAGAAGGGAAGGAGAAGGGAAGGAGAAGGGAAGGAGAAGGGAAGGAGAAGGGAAGGAGAAGGGAAGGAGAAGGGAAGGAGAAGGGAAGGAGAAGGGAAGGAGAAGGGAAGGAGAAGGGAAGGAGAAGGGAAGGAGAAGGGAAGGAGAAGGGAAGGAGAAGGGAAGGAGAAGGGAAGGAGAAGGGAAGGAGAAGGGAAGGAGAAGGGAAGGAGAAGGGAAGGAGAAGGGAAGGAGAAGGGAAGGAGAAGGGAAGGAGAAGGGAAGGAGAAGGGAAGGAGAAGGGAAGGAGAAGGGAAGGAGAAGGGAAGGAGAAGGGAAGGAGAAGGGAAGGAGAAGGGAAGGAGAAGGGAAGGAGAAGGGAAGGAGAAGGGAAGGAGAAGGGAAGGAGAAGGGAAGGAGAAGGGAAGGAGAAGGGAAGGAGAAGGGAAGGAGAAGGGAAGGAGAAGGGAAGGAGAAGGGAAGGAGAAGGGAAGGAGAAGGGAAGGAGAAGGGAAGGAGAAGGGAAGGAGAAGGGAAGGAGAAGGGAAGGAGAAGGGAAGGAGAAGGGAAGGAGAAGGGAAGGAGAAGGGAAGGAGAAGGGAAGGAGAAGGGAAGGAGAAGGGAAGGAGAAGGGAAGGAGAAGGGAAGGAGAAGGGAAGGAGAAGGGAAGGAGAAGGGAAGGAGAAGGGAAGGAGAAGGGAAGGAGAAGGGAAGGAGAAGGGAAGGAGAAGGGAAGGAGAAGGGAAGGAGAAGGGAAGGAGAAGGGAAGGAGAAGGGAAGGAGAAGGGAAGGAGAAGGGAAGGAGAAGGGAAGGAGAAGGGAAGGAGAAGGGAAGGAGAAGGGAAGGAGAAGGGAAGGAGAAGGGAAGGAGAAGGGAAGGAGAAGGGAAGGAGAAGGGAAGGAGAAGGGAAGGAGAAGGGAAGGAGAAGGGAAGGAGAAGGGAAGGAGAAGGGAAGGAGAAGGGAAGGAGAAGGGAAGGAGAAGGGAAGGAGAAGGGAAGGAGAAGGGAAGGAGAAGGGAAGGAGAAGGGAAGGAGAAGGGAAGGAGAAGGGAAGGAGAAGGGAAGGAGAAGGGAAGGAGAAGGGAAGGAGAAGGGAAGGAGAAGGGAAGGAGAAGGGAAGGAGAAGGGAAGGAGAAGGGAAGGAGAAGGGAAGGAGAAGGGAAGGAGAAGGGAAGGAGAAGGGAAGGAGAAGGGAAGGAGAAGGGAAGGAGAAGGGAAGGAGAAGGGAAGGAGAAGGGAAGGAGAAGGGAAGGAGAAGGGAAGGAGAAGGGAAGGAGAAGGGAAGGAGAAGGGAAGGAGAAGGGAAGGAGAAGGGAAGGAGAAGGGAAGGAGAAGGGAAGGAGAAGGGAAGGAGAAGGGAAGGAGAAGGGAAGGAGAAGGGAAGGAGAAGGGAAGGAGAAGGGAAGGAGAAGGGAAGGAGAAGGGAAGGAGAAGGGAAGGAGAAGGGAAGGAGAAGGGAAGGAGAAGGGAAGGAGAAGGGAAGGAGAAGGGAAGGAGAAGGGAAGGAGAAGGGAAGGAGAAGGGAAGGAGAAGGGAAGGAGAAGGGAAGGAGAAGGGAAGGAGAAGGGAAGGAGAAGGGAAGGAGAAGGGAAGGAGAAGGGAAGGAGAAGGGAAGGAGAAGGGAAGGAGAAGGGAAGGAGAAGGGAAGGAGAAGGGAAGGAGAAGGGAAGGAGAAGGGAAGGAGAAGGGAAGGAGAAGGGAAGGAGAAGGGAAGGAGAAGGGAAGGAGAAGGGAAGGAGAAGGGAAGGAGAAGGGAAGGAGAAGGGAAGGAGAAGGGAAGGAGAAGGGAAGGAGAAGGGAAGGAGAAGGGAAGGAGAAGGGAAGGAGAAGGGAAGGAGAAGGGAAGGAGAAGGGAAGGAGAAGGGAAGGAGAAGGGAAGGAGAAGGGAAGGAGAAGGGAAGGAGAAGGGAAGGAGAAGGGAAGGAGAAGGGAAGGAGAAGGGAAGGAGAAGGGAAGGAGAAGGGAAGGAGAAGGGAAGGAGAAGGGAAGGAGAAGGGAAGGAGAAGGGAAGGAGAAGGGAAGGAGAAGGGAAGGAGAAGGGAAGGAGAAGGGAAGGAGAAGGGAAGGAGAAGGGAAGGAGAAGGGAAGGAGAAGGGAAGGAGAAGGGAAGGAGAAGGGAAGGAGAAGGGAAGGAGAAGGGAAGGAGAAGGGAAGGAGAAGGGAAGGAGAAGGGAAGGAGAAGGGAAGGAGAAGGGAAGGAGAAGGGAAGGAGAAGGGAAGGAGAAGGGAAGGAGAAGGGAAGGAGAAGGGAAGGAGAAGGGAAGGAGAAGGGAAGGAGAAGGGAAGGAGAAGGGAAGGAGAAGGGAAGGAGAAGGGAAGGAGAAGGGAAGGAGAAGGGAAGGAGAAGGGAAGGAGAAGGGAAGGAGAAGGGAAGGAGAAGGGAAGGAGAAGGGAAGGAGAAGGGAAGGAGAAGGGAAGGAGAAGGGAAGGAGAAGGGAAGGAGAAGGGAAGGAGAAGGGAAGGAGAAGGGAAGGAGAAGGGAAGGAGAAGGGAAGGAGAAGGGAAGGAGAAGGGAAGGAGAAGGGAAGGAGAAGGGAAGGAGAAGGGAAGGAGAAGGGAAGGAGAAGGGAAGGAGAAGGGAAGGAGAAGGGAAGGAGAAGGGAAGGAGAAGGGAAGGAGAAGGGAAGGAGAAGGGAAGGAGAAGGGAAGGAGAAGGGAAGGAGAAGGGAAGGAGAAGGGAAGGAGAAGGGAAGGAGAAGGGAAGGAGAAGGGAAGGAGAAGGGAAGGGAAGGGAAGGAAAGGAAAGGAAAGGAAAGGAAAGAAGATTTAACAGTGTGTTTTCTTTCTGATATGACCCTCTGGCTTGCAGGCCACTCTGCTCAATCCCCCAGTGACCCCAGGGTTGATTCTCTTTCCATTACAGAGGATCATTGAATACTTGAGGTTGGAAACAATCACTGAAGTTTACCTTGTCCAATCCTCCCATCCAAGCACTCAAAGCAACTTTCCAGACAAATTCTGAATATCTCAAAAGATGGAGAGTCCACCACTTCTCTGAGCAGCCTGTGCCAGTGTTCAATCACCCTCAAAGTTCAAAAGGTTTCCCAGCGTCCAGAGGAAACCTCCTGTGTTTCAGTCAATTCCCATTGCCTCTTCTTCTGTTTCTGCCCTCTGCTGGAAGAGGCCTGGCTCTGTCCTCACTTTACCTCTTCAGGTATTTAGATACATCGGCAAGATGTCCCCTGAGCCTGCTCTTCCCCAGTCCCACCACTTAGATGGGGCAGTCATATAATAGTAGTTTACTGTGCTGCAAGACAGGCCTCACAGGTAAATTAAGATAAAGATTTCACACCAGAAAGCAAAATAATTTGATGGTTTGAAGCAGCTGACTAAACTGTACAACATAAAAACAAAATATAACAAAAGAAACACCAAGCAAGCAAGCAAACAAATTAAAAATAACTTCTTCATCATAAGACTCTAGACTGTACCTCTGTGTTAACATTCTGTCCTTATCATGGTCTCCAGACCCAGATTTTTCATACTGCCAGGTTGTTTTCTGATCCTACTGGAGCATTTTGGATTCAGGATTCAGGATTCCTTCTCTAGAAAAAAAAAACCTGCTTAAGGTTCTGTTACAGTCCAGTTGATGCTTTTGATTGACATATGTTTTAGACATTTCCTATCCTACTTTCAACTATTGTATTTCTTCTTATTTCTTCTTTAGAATAAAATGTCTTTGTACGGACTTGATTTCCTTACCAAAATAAAAGGATTTTATCCTGTTTCGTGTGTTTCCTGTGAGATAGATGATTATTGGGACAATTAGAAACTAGAATCCACTGGAGCAGACAGTAGTTAGCAGAAAGATAGCTTTCACATGTGATTGTGTGGGCATTCATACGAATGTTTCTGCATGAAAAAGCCCTTATCATCTACGGAGAGCCTCACACAAGAGAAAGGGTTTCATCCCTGAGAAATAAACAATACGTAAACCAATTCTCAGGTATCTAACAGTGTCAGTTCTTGTGAACCTCCATCTTTAGTGCAATGTACCTGTTCTTCAAAACACTTTCGATGCCATTTGGATACTGCCATACCACCAAAAGTATAAGAGAAAATGAGGGGTTCACATTCTGCTCTTTGAAGACAGTAACTACCTATGTGTATTAAAACGTAACTACCTACTGGTCCTTGGAGGAAGAGAAGCATATGGGTGTGCTTTTCTGGAAGTTGAATGACTTATGAAAGCCAGTAGAAACTCATGGGCCAAAACTGATCTAGAACCAAGATTTTGAGTTTTACAATATGAAAAACTGCAGAGTCCAAATGACAGAAGCAGGTCAGAATTTAATTAATGCTACAGATTGTGAGAAACTGAAACATTAATGGTTAATAACTCAAACAATTGTCAATGTGCAAAAGCAGTGGGTGCTTTGCTGAGGCCAGGTTTGCATCCCCTGCCCCCAAAAGAAGGGAAGGAGAAGAGTTTTTTTGTTGGTAGTGAAACCTCTTATCTGCATCAGACTGAGCAGAGGAATACCCACTACTGGAGGCCACAAGCTGGGTTTTGATCCAGATAAGGGAGAAGGCAAATAAGAAACAGACCATGCTGAGGTACAGTACTGTTTTTTAACACAACCGTGTTCTCCTTTACATGACCAGCTCAGGTGTAAAGCTCCCTGGGGAGATACTGGGACATTCACACGTAGGCCTGAGGGTATCCATCCCTTCTGGTGAGGCATAACTGGCTCAATTACACTGATACGAGAGGCAGCTGTCTTGTTTTAGAAGGTGTCGTAGACAGCCAAAGACCTCCAAAGTGCCCCCAGACTCGTTTTCGGGGCCTTTCACCAGGGGACTAAGCATTATCCACAGTGCTCCATCAGATGGTGTAAAACCCCCACCTCCCAAAGGGAGATACCTGCGCATTCCCACATTCTGCAAAAATCTGAATGTATGTTAGTTAACCCATTGAACTCTGTGTTTCAGGGGCTTCCCCCACTTCTGACAGGTCAAGACTGTGACCATCACTTCAACCAGCGGACTTGGAAACTGCAGTAATCAAAGCTGTTGCTGGATCCAGTGATGGTGATATTTTTCTACTCTTATCCTTCCTCTTTCTTTCCCTTACACATTTTTGTAAGTGTTATTTTTATGCTTTTATATTGTTATATTACTACAGATAGTAATAGCCAATAATAACCTCCTTTCCACTGCAACTAAATTATTCTGAAATAGAACTTATATATATGTATATATCTGCTGGGTTTTCAGTGCTGTTTCATTCTAATCTGCCCCAAGGGATCTATTAAAAAGAACCTAAGTTTACCCTCATCTTCTGGGGTGGGTTGTAACACAGATGAGCCTGTAGTGAAAACCAGCAGTGCATACTCTGCATATCACACAAGACTGCATGGACTAATACTCCACACAACTTTTTTTTGAAAATATGATAATGTATGCTAAATTCTATAGTGGGTATAATATGTACTTATAAATCTACCCTTCAATTACTCTATAATGTAGCAACTAATCAGTTTTTTGCATTTGTGGTGCGATGCTAGAGGTTGTAAGCATTTCGTTTGGGGATCCTCTAACTTACTATTTCATGGCATTATTCTGCTTTGTGCACCTCAATTCAGCACCACTGAGGTTTTTCTGCAGAATTAATTGATTAGATATCTGAAGGGAGACTACAAAGGAGATGGAGAGAGACTCTATTTGCAAGAGCATATAGTGACAGGACAAGAGGGAAAGGCTTCAAACTGAAAGAGAGTAGGTTTAGATTAGATACCAGGAAGAAATTCTTTACTGTGAGTGTGGTGAGGCACTGGAGCAGGTTGCTCAGAGAAGTTATGGATGCCCCATCCCTAGAAGTGTTCAAGGTCAGGTTGGGCTTTGCACAAGCTGGTCTAGTGGGAGGTGTTTCTGACCAGGGAAGGGGTGTAGGAACTGGATATCTTTAAAGTCCCTTCCAACACAGGCCATTCGCTGATTCTGTGAACCTATCTGACACATTAGGAGGGTGTGAAACTGAAATTAGTGAGGTAGAGGAGCAAGACAGGCATCTTTCTGTGTACAGAACACTCTGCTGCTGAGCCCTCCACAGCAAAGGAAAAGAAGCAAAGGACTTGGCTGAAGACTGTGGCAAAATCCCACCCAAAACAAGAATGAATGAAAAAAGAAAACTGGATGAACTGCATTTATCTGTGATTGGAAAGAAGCATATCTTAGATTAATTGTTCTGAAAAGTTAAGAAGTTGTTGTGTTTTGAATAGGAATATTTCATGTGTCTTTGGGTGATATTGAAGGATGAGCTTCTTAAAAGATAGGAAAGAAGCAAGCTTTCATAAGTAAGCTTTTTACACATTGGGAAAGGAACCATTTGGGAAACATATGAAGGGCTTTCCAAAAATTTGGATTTTGCTTTATTTCTCACAAACTGAAGGTCTCAGTTGTTGCAGTGTGCTGCTTTGGCACAGATTCAAGGCTTTTGTCTGTGGCTATTACTGCTGTGATTAACAAGTGCACTACACTTAACAGCTAAGCATAGGTCCAAGACTCTGAAATATCTTCCAGAACTAGATCTAAGAAAAGCCATCACCTTACAATCTTTAGATTATTTTGTAAGACCTGCTTCATCACTCAAGCTTTCCCAAAGGGCCTGAGTGAAAGCAATAAAGTAGGATTATAAAACAGCAGTCATTCACTAAAAAGAGAGCAGGAGTGCAACAATCATTTTTCTTCAGAAAACAAAGCTGACTGAGTATACAGCGGCATGGAGAGGGTGTGTGTGCATTTTATAGATACATTCATTTAATATATTACACACATGTGGAGGTGTTATCCTTAGGAGTTCAGAGACAGGATTTATTAACCGAACATATATCCTTTATCCTCTTCCCAGTTATCGGCTGTCTAACTTGTCTTTGGTGAAGTTTATTCCAGCACCCAAATTTTTGATTAGCATGATTTTTCTCCTGAAGTAAGGAAACAGAAATCCTAGGAGGTGTTCTTGGTTTGTTTTTCTTTTGGTGTTTTTTTTCTGCACTGCTCCTTCCTCCCTAAATTATATCTGCCTGAAGACTGCAGTGAACATGGGTTGGTTTGCATTCCCTGATAGGTTGTCCTATACCTACAAAAAATCCCACCTGTCAACATAGTATCTACATCTGAACAGTTTAAGCATTCATGCTAAATATGTCAGCTAATAAATAAGAATTTCTCAATTTACCATAACTTTTCAAGACTTACTTCTAAGCATTAAATGTATTTTAATTATTTCAGGCATTGAAACCCAAAAAAAGATAATGTAGGTTTTAGTTTAATCTATGACTGCACTGCCTTATATACCCTAAAAGACTTATTAAAGAGATCTAATTGGAGTGAAAAGCAAATATCCTAAATGAGACTACATTCCATTCACCCATGTATAACAGTCCATGCAAAAAATAATGTGAAGAACTTAGACTTTTAAAACCTAAAATAAGGGAGGGTGGCATTCACACGAGTGCACACACACACTCACTATAGAGGAAGTTACTGTGAGAAGCTGCTAAAAGTTTCTGCCATGTCCAATGGAGCCAGTGACAACAAGCTCCAAGCCAGACCTGCCACTAGCCAAGGCTGAGCCAATCAGCAACAGTGGTGGTGGCAACTCTGGGGTAATGGATTTAAGAAGGACGGAAAAGTTATGGCAAAACAACAGGTGCAGACATAGAAGAGGGGAGTGAGAACATGTGAGAGTAACAGCCCTGCAGACACCAAGGTCAGTGAAGGAGGGGGAGGAGGTGCTCCAAGCACCAGAACAGAGATTCCCTGACAGCCTGTGATAAAGACCATAGTGAGGTAGCTGTGCCCCTGCAGCCCACAGAGGACAACAGGCCAGAGCAAGTGGACACCCAAAGTAGGATGTGATGCTGTGCACAGCCTGCACTGGAGCAAGCTCCTGGGAGCACTTGTGGAGAGAGGAACCCACACTGGAGCAGGCTTGCTGGCAGGACAAGATACCATGGGGGAACCATGCTAGAGTGGTCTGTTTCTGAAGGACTGCACCCTATCGAAGGGAACCATCCTGGAGCAGTTCATGAAGAACTTCAGCCGATGGGAAGAACAGACATTGAAGCAGTTCATGCAGGACTGTCTCCCATGGGAGGGACCCTGTACTGGAGCAGGGGAACAGTGTGAGGAGTCCTCCCACTGAGGGGGAAGGAGTGGCAGAGACAACATGTGATGAACTGACTGCAGCCCCCATTCCCCATCTCCCTGTGCTGATGGGAGTGAAGAAGTAGGGAAAATGGGGAATGATGTTTAGCCCATGAAGAAGAGTGAGGTGGGGGAAAGGTTTATAAGATTTGGGTTTACTTCTCATTATCCTACTCTGATTCCACTAGTAATAAATTCAATCCATTTCCCAAGGCTGTTTTGCCCATGATAGCAATTAGCGAGTGATCTGTCCCTGTCTTGATCCATGAACCTTTCACTATATTTTCTCTCTCCTGTCCAGCTAAGCAGGGCAGGGACAGAGCAGCTTTGGTGGACACCTGGTGTCTAGCCAGGGTCATCCCACCACAGGATTCAATTCATTTATTCCAAAAAACCTGTGACGAGACCTTAGCGTCATACCATTGTTTTAGTCGTGACAACAGAATGAATGAGATCAGACAGATGGAAAATGATGTTCCATTTTAGGAAGCTGACCACTGCACTGATATTTTGAGTTGTCAGAAGAAGCCAGGAATCTGCTTTTATTATGAATACAGTTCTAGCAGTCCTGAAGTGTAACCATATATAGCTAAAGAATAAGGGCAGCAACAGAAATTTGCTGCAATAGAGCAGAGATGGAAAAGGAGCATATGGTGAGCCAGATGAATATAATTTCTAGCTCAGCAGTCTTCAGGCTGTAGGCTTAACTAGAACGTTCATCTTTCTGGTGAAACTAACAGGCACCCAAAACTGGGTTAGCTGTTCTCTTTGACAATAGCTGGAAATTTCAAGCTGAGCAGGAAAACAGTTCTTTGCTTCACTAAGACAGAATACACTGCTAAAAAAGGGGGGTTTAAAGACCTACTAGGCCTTCTAGAGTAGACCACATCAAATGGGCTCCACTTTAATGTATTATCTTCATACCACCTTCACATTACCTTCGTAGCACCAATATGGATCACTTGCCAAAGAAGGATCCTAAAATCCCTCTTTAGTTTAATATTTTCTCGTCCTTATTTTTGTGCCTCTGTACTTTCTGAATTCTAACCCCAGGTACTATCACTTTCCATATTCTCTTTGAAATAAAATGTTAATGAGCTGCCATAATGCAAAACATATAATGTATAACAAAAGAGAGAAGAAAAATGTGTTGCCTGCTTCACTTATTTGCTTCACAACAGCCTGATACAGCATCCTAAGATGTAAGCAACCTTAGTTCATTTGAAAACGCCTGATGTTATCAGTAACACTTCATTCGAAGGTCACCATTGTTCAGCTGAATTTTTTTTTTGTAAAAGAGTTATTTTGCTGACCACTGTGCACTATCACCTAGATAACTCATTACTCAAGCTGCAAAAATCTTTACAGATTCCTTCTCTGTGTTCTGCAACATGGAAACCACAGGCAGTACGTCACCAGGCCACCTTGAGCTGTCCAAAGTGGGAGATACACATATGACAACCAGTGTTCATAACCCTTTTACTTGCTCATTTAAATGAGTTGTATATGGAAAAAAATATGAAAGGAAAGCTTGCTAATATGATTCAAGACATTAATTCTGTCTTCTGAAATTTGTGAAAAAAATGTCAACAACAAAAGTAATGTTTAGTTATGTTTCATAGATACTTACAGCAGACTAAAATCTAGATATTCCAACTTAGGTTAGCTTCCCCCTGCAATCACCACTGTAAACCTTTCACAGGCCAAACTGTACACACAGAGGTTAAAAATAGAAAATACAAGGGAGGATGAAACACTTCCAGCAGGAGTAGAACAAAACATACATTATGAAAGTATCTAAATTATAGGCAATTAATACAAGCTGAAGGAAGCAGTAAAGAAAGTAAGGGGAAAGGAGCAGATATGATGAGTGCAAAGTCTATGGTCTTTTCAGTATCTCTTGAAAGTACACTTGTTGCCAAAGTAGTAGTCTGTGACAATTCAGTGCTACCACAAGCTGGAGATTATTTTGTGATAGGAAAATGAGAAAAGTAATTGCATAACACAGAAAAGCTTTTCTAAGTGAACACCTGTTTTATGACATATAATAAGATCATCAGCAGTGAATACAGTAAATTCTGTTAATAGGAAAGTGGTGTGGTTCAACATCACCCAGCAACCAAGCTTCCCACAGCCTCTCCCCTTCCCAGACAACTGGAAGGGTAAAAGCTAGAAAATTCTTGAGTGGAGAGAAAGACTGTTTAATACGGAGAAGCAGAAGTCTCCCATGCAACCAAAGCAAAACAAAAGCTTTACCAGTTTCCATGGGCAGCCAGGTGTTCAGCCTTCTCCAGGACAGCAGGGCCCCATTAGGCCTCACGGTGATTTGGGAAGATGAGCACCATCACTCCAAATGTCCCCTCCATCCTTTTCCTCTAGCTTTATAACCTGAGTGTGACACCATGTGGTGTGAGGCAAGTTGTCCTGACGCCTCTCCCAGCTCCTTGTGGACCCCAAGCCTCCTCGCTGGTGGGGTGGGTGAGGAGCAGCAAAGGCCTTGGCTCCGTGTAAACCCTGCTCAGCAGTAATGAAAATATCCCTATGTTATCAACCCTGTTTCCAGCACAAATTCAAATCACAGACCCATATTAGCTATTAGGGAGAAAGATTAACTATCACAGCTCAAACCAGCACAGCAAGGAATAATTTTCTCTGCCATCCCTTGCTTGTTTGCATGAAAGACAAGTTATGAATCATTAAATGCTTCTTGGATAGGATTTTTTTCCAAAACTCTATACTTTCTGCACATTTTTTTTCATCTCTCATTGAATCACATTTTATTACAAATGAAAAGGAGCTGACTCGGCTCCCCCACACCAATTTTACAGTACCATGAGAATGCTGAGTTGTCAATGCCTCACACTGATGCAAATGTAGTTACACTGTAATTTCATTATATTTACAGTTACTGGTTTAGAGGGAAGATGTAGGGACAGAGTATTCCTTTCCCTTAGAAAACTGGTATTCTTCATAAAATAATTTTAAAAGACAAACAACTATCTACTTTACCCCATGAAGGAAAAATGGAAATGTGTGTGTGGTGTGCTAGATACCTGTTCCTAGAGGCACAGGTCAGCTGTTACTGGACTCACTTTTTTGGGGGTGTACCTCCTTCATCCTCTTTTTGAATCACTGGGACATGTACCTTGTAAGTCTCCATTTAAAGTTTCTTTCAACCTACCTGAAAAAGTTGTGCATCTAGGGAGTGAAGAAAAGAAGAAAGGGAAGAGGTTATTTGAAATAAAAACAATATAAAGGGAAATCTTTCCGGAACAGTTTATGAAGTTTGTGAATTTCGATTTGCATGATACAGTATAACAGCATACATTATACAGCAGTGTCAAATAGCACATGACAAGGGAGCAGGTGAATTGTTGAGTTGCTGAGGCACATGAACCCTGCTGCATTAGCTCAGCTCTGCTTCTATTGAAGCCAATGCCCTAGCCTAATTGCAAATGTGATTACACACCTTTCAGAAAAATATTTTGAGAAGTCATCTGCTTATCCAGGCTTACAAATGTTCTCATTTTCCTCACACTGGTGAAAAGAAAGAAGGCACAATACAAAAAAAAAAAAACAAAAAACCCTATCCATCTCAAGTGCTACTCACAGTTCAATGCTTTATACATAACCTCTTACAGAATCACAGAATCTTTTAGGCTGTAAAAGATCTCTGAGCTCATTGAGTCTAAACTTTGACAAACAACCACCCTGTCAACCAGACCATAACACAAAGTGCCACGTCCATGGTTGGTGACTCTACCACTTCCCTGGGCAGTCCATTCCAATGCTTATCAACCCTTTCCATGAAGCAATAATTCCTGGTGTTCAACCTGAACTTCCCCTGGTACAGCCTGAGGTCATTTCCTCCTGTCCTGTCAGTGGTTGGCTGGGAGAAGAGGCAGACCCCTCTCCTTTCAGGGAGTTGTAGAGATTGATAAGGTTATCCCCAAGACTCCTTTTCTCCAGGCTAAATAACCCCAGCCCCCTCAGCTCCTCCTCATATGACTTACCCTTCACCAGATTTGTTGCCCTCCTTTGAACATACTCTAGAACTTCAATGTCCTTTTTTAAAGTAAGGGGCCCAGAGCTGGACACAGAACTCAAGGTGTGACCTCACCAGGGACAATCACTGCCCTGGTCCAGCTGTCCAGGATGACACTGACCTTCTTGGCCACCTGGGCACACTGCTGGCTCATGTTCAGGTGATGTTAACCAGCACCCTCAGGTGCTTTTCCACTGGGCCACTTTCCAGCCACTCTGCCCCAACCTGTATCACTGCACAGGGCTGCTGTGACCCAAGGGCAGGACCTGGCACTTGGCTTTATTGAACCTCATACCACTGGCCTTGGCCCCTTGATCCAGCCTGTCCAGATCCCTCTGCAGAGTCTTCCTGCCCTCCAGCAGATCAGCACTCACACCCTAAATGTTGTCATCCATTAACTTAACTGAGGGTTCACTCAGTCCCCTCTTTTAGGTAATCAATAAAGATATTAAATAGGACTGGTCCCAGTACTGATCACTGGGGAACACAACTGGTAACCAACTGGATGGGACACTATTCACCTCCACTCTCTGTGCTTGGCCTTCCGGCTACTTTTCATAACCCAGGAAAGGTCGTACCTGTCCAACTTTTCCAGGAGAATGCTGTGGCAGACGGTGTCAAATGTCATGCTGAATTCCAGGTACATAACATCCACAGCCCTTCCCTTATCCACTAAGAAACCAACCTGATCATAAAAGGATTGAATTCTTGTGTTTCAGAATGAAACTCAAATTAGGAGAGACTGAAAAATGCTGACTTGAAATACTTAGGAATTTCCTATTCTAGAGGTATGAAAGAAGGTTTTGATAGAAGTGATGACAGTTAAAATGAAACATTTTCAAAAATGTTTCATAGAACATACTGAAAATTGAACAATGGAGAAATACTTCAGCCAAATCTATATAACCTTAATAAAGACAATATCAATCTCATCTTGAAGAAAATTAAGGTCCCTCTTTCACGTGTGTTTCAGATGAGTGAAGAGGTTTTGCTTGTTTGATACACCATCAAGCTTCAAAAGGAGGATAGGTAATATTCATCTGAAAATGTTATAATGCTCATTAGTTGAAACTAACTTATTTCACCAGTACTAAACCAAATAAATGTAGGATATTCCTGAACACTGGAACATATTGCTCGAGGAGGTGGTGGTGTCTACATCCTTGGAGGTATTTAAAAGCCATCTGGACACAGATCTACACAACCAGCTCTAGGTTTTTCTGCTGTAGCAAGGGATTTTAGACAAGAGGACCTCCAGAGACTGTTTCTGCACTCAGTAATGCAGCAGAAATGTCTTCTGCTCAGTCCAATATCTACTTAGAGCTAAGAACAGTGAAATTCATTTACTTCACGGTCTTGATTAGAACAGAAAAAACAAAGAATTCTATCATTCTTTGTTTTTCCAAATTTATTCAGACACTGTGTACTTCAGTGGTTGTATGTGGTTATAGTTTTAGAATGTATTTAAGATTTCTGCTTCATTCTGTTTTGGCAGATCTTCATTCATTTTCTGAGATATCTTAAAATTATCTGTCCTAGGTATAAAAGACTTGTTTCAAGAATCTGGGCATAGAACTTGGGATATTTTCAGGGGCCATTTATGCTCTCCTGTCTCTCATACTCATTTTGGACTCTAAATACAATTGTAAATTGGAATTGACATGAATGTATATTTTACAAAAACTTGTAGTACGTTCTGTGCCAGTTGAAGGACAACATCCTGCCACCGTTTAAGTGCATCCAGTCTATTCCTGAAAGTTAAGCCTGTCTCCCAGATTGTTCAGACCACTGTGGCCGAAGTCTTGCTTGAAATCTTTTCTATATTTGAAGCTATCTATGATTCTGCACACATTACTTCAGTTTCACATTTTCTTGAATAGTGACCTCATCTAAAAATCTCTACCTGTTTGGTTTATTCCTGAATTACATAGGTTGAAGAATTGTCTTCACTTGCTGAAGATTAATGTCAAAAGCCTAGTGAAGTGAACAGCCTAAACAATGTTATATTCCTGCACTGTGATAAACGAAAGAAAGTAACTTTAAAAAGTTTTCTTATACATGTTTAAACCCTTTGTAGGATGCAGACTACCTTACTTACTCTTCCAGAATTAGTCAATAGGATACCTTTAAAATGTATTCCTGCCATTTGGGACAATGACTCAGTCAGTATTCTACTAAAGTGTATGTAATTCAAACATATAACCAATGCAACTCAATCTAGTAACACAAGCAACTTTTCCATGTTAAAAGGAGAAGGAAGGAAGGAAGAAATAAGACCAAGAGAACCAAGAAGGTAGTAAGGTGGGAGAGAAAGAGAGAATTACTTAACTCCATTATATGACCTTCTATATAAAACTGTACAATGAAACTCATGAATGAATTTTTATATATATTCACAGCATTCCTTCACCACGTTGTTTTTCATGTTTTATGTAGTCAATCAATAAATATTTGTTCTCATATTCACATATATTCACATATATTGTGCAGAAATACCTCATTTTCCAATAGGTTTTCTCTCACCTCAAAGAATAAGCTTTGCCATACTCCGGGAAATGCAAACCAGGATGAGGTAAAGATGTTGAAGAAAAGGGAATAGGTACAACATAAAAATCTGTGAATTTATATGGAACACATCATAAATTCTGGTTTTATTTTCAATAGTAGATCTATAGTATATCTACATAGGTAGTACAAATAGTATATCTAGATAGCAGCTGCACACTTCATTCAGCCATAAAACTGCCCCGTGAACTTCACACATTATAAAAGAGATGAATTAGCTCTTTTGCTTGGCTACAGAAGTGTTAGGAAGAAACTCAACATATAAAACTATTTAACAAAAGCTTTCTCTGTCTGCACAAATTAGTGTTTCTATTGTAATTTGTCAGGATTAATTGGTCAAATATTTTTTCAACAGAAGCAAGCAATACTTTCTAAAGTAACTTTGAACATAGTGTTGGCTAAAAAAGAACTGAATTGTTCACTTAACAAGGAACATACTGAAAATGTACTGTTTAAGGGAAGAAACATGCTGCTGGTCATATTTAGAGTATTCAAAATATCTGTGTTTCTTAAAATTCATGCAAAAAGTCACAATTAATTCAATATTTGTAAAAGAAAATGTCTTTTTAGTTTGGTTGTTCACATTTTAAATTGTATTTCCATTTGAAGTAGCACTTTTGAAAGTAGTTACATTACTTTTTGGGGTCCTTCCCTTCAGCCCTCTTTTTGATATCAGTAGAATATAAAACACAACATTTTCAAACGTGGCTATTCTCAGTTGTACGTGGTCAAAAAAAAGTCTTTTCAGGTCAATATAGAGCAAGCTATTTGAAATTTAAGCATGCAATGTGCACTGTAATAGCCTTACCAGATCTAATTAGCATTGCTTCATTGACAAATATTCCATAAAGAAGCCATAAAAAATCCCACCACAGAAGAATGAGGAGGGATTAAGAAACAAATTAGCGACTGGTATCAGATAAATGAAAACCTATACTCGTAGTAGTACAAGAGAGTACAATTATCTGAAGACCATCTTGATGTGTTTGAAGTTACGTTACCACAGCGTGGGCATTTCTATTAAAGGTACCAACATATAAAAAACCATATACAAACAAACAAAAATACCCCACAGGGGGGAAAAAACCCAACGTACATGTGGCAAAAAGGAATTGATTGTGTTTGTTTCCTCTTCCCCCTTAACTCCTGAATGTGACAAAAACATTCCTATAACTTGTGGAAATCTCGCATTAGATTAGCTATTCCTTAAAGAAAGCAAACCTTTTATCATTAGGTAGAAATACAAAAGGAGAAGCAGAGATATTCAGTCAGAAAATCAGTAGCAAATAAAATTTAATTTCATCCAAGACCCAAAATTTCCACTCTCTTTTTGCTTAAATTGTTACTGGGTTTTCCTTTTAATTTTACTTGTAGATTATATTATCTCATCCCTTGCCTGCACACTTTGGATAAGAAAATTTATATAAGATATAGGCAAAAATTCAATATCATTGAGGTAAATACCCTTTTTTTCCCCCAAAAAATACTATTTACAAGTGTAATTCAAATACAAAACAATATAAGCAAGGCTTCTCTTGTAAAACCCGGCCTGAAAGCAATGTACAAAATCTAGAATGAAATTGCAGAGTTAGTTGTAAATTCCATCTCCTGTACATTGGAACCAGAGCTACTCTGGTGTGTCAAGGCTCTGGTATTTTCAGTGGAAGAAATCAAAGAACTAGAACTTATGTCTCTACCTGGTACATGAGAAAGAGAAGAAATCAGCACAACAAAATATGTGAACTCCCTGGTTATAAACGAGAGTAATACCCAGAAATTCATGGAAGTATTTTCCAACCAATAAGTTAGCATCCAAAAATTCTTCTATGAAGATCTGTGCAAGTTCTTTGTCTTTACAGTCTGCTCAAACTGCCTTACACTTCATTTAGAGACATATATATAGATGTTATACAGCCTTACTGACGCCATAAACTACGCGCAGAGTACAGATATACCTTCAGAGCCTCATATTTAAATTTCTCTCTGTTTGTTTATGCCACTGTTTCCTACAATTTTAAGCCTAGATGCCAGAGTAAGTGCTGTCTTTCACATACCCTGGTAGACCTGGTAAATAGGTGTTACTGGCCAGGTGAGTTTTCAGTCCTCTCAGACAGACCACCTCTGTTGTTGGTGTAACTGGAGTGCTTTCAGATGTGGTTAAGGCTTAAAATTGAGACACTAAAAGGGTAGGATAGGACATAACCACAAACATCCCTGATGGTATAGATAATTATAATTAAGGAAAAGATCAACGCAGGAGGGACCTGTGTTGTTAAAATTTAGCACAAGCTTAGGTCAGTAAAATAAGCTTGATACATTAAAGCACAAGACAGCCATCAGGCTGGCAGATATTCTTGGAAGATAAACACAAAATATGTTCATATGTTCACAGATTTTAAAGAAAAGGACAGAGAGAGGAAATGTCACAATTCCCAGAATCAATACCCTTTTCACTGTAGGTGAGATCACAGATTTTTAAGGAAGGAGCAACAAATGATGATCCATTAAGACACTTAAAACATTTTCTCTGTCAAGATGATGCAGAAATTTTAGAGCTAGGTTCTGGTTTTACAATAAAGCATATCTACAATTCTACCAAATGATTAAAGAGAAGAAAAACAGATAGACTACTGAGACCTATGACAACATGCGCAATAAGTCTTCACAAAACATACATCTCTTAGAATTTAGCATGTGCAATACTCATATCTGGAGGCTGACAAGTGAAGACTATCAATAAAGCTGTGACACATAGACAAAGCAGTGAGCTGAATCTCAGAAAAATCTTGCCTAAAATTAGAGACACAGTGAAAATCAGAATTTTTCTTTCACCATACACCAATTCAAGGACATGCTTTAAGATTCCAGAAAGCATGCAGTTCATTTTTCACAGAGGTCTGCTCGATATGTTGTCCATAGGCTTAAGGGGAAGGAGAAAAGTAGTTTAATATACTATGCCATTAAATCTGTAAACCTGATCATTTTTAACTGTGTATTTAACAGGTGTGTATCATTCCTTTAGACTGCTGTTGCTTCATATATGATTTCACAGCTTTTATAGAGTCCTAAGCAAATATTATGTCAATGTCATAAAATGGATGGGCTAAGATTTTACAGCTTTTCATTTTTCTTAGTTAGGGTTTACTGTTTTCAAAAAGAGTTGATAATACAATTTAATTTAAATGCTTGCAACCCTCATTCAAAGGTTAAGATTGCAATGGGGTTGGGTTGATAGTCCGAGTTACACCAAGGGAATGGCCCACCTTTTGCACTTCTAGATCAGAACCCAACCACAGCTATGGGGGGGCTCAGCACAAGGTGGCTGCCCAAGTGTTTATTACACAGTGCTGCTTTCGATGCCACTGGCACCTCAACTAGTTGCACCGTGATCCACATGGGCGTAAGCAAAGCGTCATAGTGAAGCCTTGAACAGATCATAGCAACTTTTAATTCATAAGAAACCAAGGAAGTTTATCCCTTTCTACATGGGTATTGTTTGAATGGGGCAGTAAATAATCTAGTAATTTTTAAATAAATAAATAAATATTAAACATGAGCAAATATATTACACATGTGCCAGCTGAAGAGACAGAAATTATCAGACTAGAGAGTCAGACTAAACAGTCTAGCTTGACATTTGTGCATCACGTTTTAGTGCCTCTCTTTGGAGGTGGAGGCTTCTGCTTGTTATATAAACACAAATGGCTGCAAGACTGTAGTTCTTGGAAGATTAAAAATAGTCATTAATTTGACTCATTATAAACCACCACCTCAAAAACACTTCGGCACACTTCTTTTGTTCCTGTTTTCCTTATAACAGCTAAAATATATAGACAATAAATCAGGAAAACCACCTTCTGGGCACACATATTTTTAGTAGGTAATGGTGATTATCTGAAATATAAGGAAAAGTGGGAATGAAATACGCCAAAAATTCTTATGTTTCAACCTACTATTTATGCAATGACATTCACTAATAACTCCTGCTTCTTAAAACTTGTGTGTGCTGCAGTAAGATCTCTAAGATAGCGCAATCAGTAGATCTGATTTTCCTTTGCATTTTGTATTGTAACGTTATTCTGTGATGCTTTCTAATTCCAAGAATTTTCTAAACAACTATTTGTGTTTTAAAGAAAGCTGTTACTCATGTGTGACTGGACTTGGACTCAATAGGTCCTGACCTATCCCACACCTATTACTAGTCTGTGGGATGACCCTGTGCAAACCTTTTCATCTTTCTATGCAACATGTTCCCATTTGTAAAGATTCAGACTTTCTCTGTGAGATGTTTGTTAAAATGCCCAAACACCATTATTGAGTGTCTTCTGAAAAGACTGGTAAAGAAAATTGAGGTGGTTAGAAGATTTGTTTAAGGAAAATGAAAAATTGTTATCAGAAGTGTATTTTGAATGCACTTACTTTCTTCAGGATTTTTCAATGGCTAAATTCACGGAAGTGAGGGGAGGACAGGACACAGAACATTTTCATGCCTCTTGTTGCTAGATTGAATTACTTAAATGATTTTATCACAAAAGGGAAAAGAAGGTTGTGAAATTACAGAAGATCAAAAGAAGAGCTAATATATTTTCTATATATTCTCCAACACGTAACAAATTCATAAAAATAAATTTAGATTCTTTACAAAAAGCTTTGCTGGAGAAGGTACTCTTACCTGCAACATAAAAAGCATCCTTCACTACTGAAGCAAAAAAAAGAAACCCCACAGGTCTTCTGAGCATTCCCTCTTGTCCTGATTTTATAGTTCCAAGTCACTCACAAGCAAATTATAGGAATTATTGATTTTTTTTTGCTAGAACAGCAGCACCTTCCCAACTCCTTTAAAATACTCTTATCTACACCTTTAAAACTTCTCTTATCTACCCACCAATCACTGAGAGAACTATGAAAAAAGGATTAGAAGTGTACATTCTCAGATGGGCAAATACATTCTCTCACAGCACATACTAGACTGTTGGGTAAAAATCAGAGACCACGGCAACAAATGAACCTTGTAGTCAGTGTCTACTGCTGGCCCCCTGATCAAGAGGAGCCTAATGATGGAACCTTCTTGCTTCAGCTACAGGAGGCCCCTGTCCTTTTGGAGGACTTCAACCACCTCCACATCTTCTAGGAAAGTAGCACGGTGAGCTGCCAAGAGACTCCTGGAATGCATGGAGGAAAACCTCCTGACCCAAGTAACAGACAGCCTTACCAGAGGGGGTTCGATACTGGATCAGTTGGTCACCAACGTGATCTAATTGAGGATGTCAAGATGGGAGGCAACCTGGGCTGCAGTCACCATGCCTTGGTGGAGTTCACAGTCCAATGATATGGGTCAGGAAATAGGTAAAGATAGGCCCCTGAGATCTAAGAAAGACGACTTCCAGCTCTTCAATGAGATAGTCCATAGGATCCGCTGAAAGCCTCCTCAGGGGCGAGGGAGAGGAAGAGAGCAGGCAGATCTCCCTAAGAGAGCAAGAGCTTGCAATCCCCAGGAGCAAGAAATCAGACACAGAAGGTGGAAGACTGGCATAGCTGAGCAGGGAACTGCTGGTCAAACAAAAAGGAAAGAAGCAAATGCAGAAACAGTGGAAACAAGGACATGTAACCTGGGAAGTGCACAGAGACAAAGTTTAGTTGCGTAGGAATGGGGTGAGGAAGGCCCAGGCACAGATGGAACTGAAGCTGGAAAGGTTCACAAAGAATAACGGGAAGGGCTTCTAGAGGTATGTCAGCCAGAAAAGGGAGGTCAAAGGAGGTGTGTCCCCTGATACACAGTGCTGCTGCACTGGAAACAACAACTGAGGAGAAGGCTGAGCTACTCAAGAACTTTTTTGCTGCAGTCTTCAATGGTAACCCCTCTTCCTTCTTCAAGTGGATGGAGAGCAAGATGGGCACTGGGGAAGCAATTATCTTCTTACCAATGGGAAATAGTGACTGATTTTCTCATTTTGCATTAAACTGTCTTTATATCAACTCTAGAGTTTTTTGCACTTTTACAGTTCTGATTCTCCCTCCAATCTCACTGGTAGAAAGTGAGCAAGGAGCTCAGCCAAAAAACAGTACAGGAACATATTTCATGCATCAAACCACAAAATACAATTTCCTTTTCTAATCTTCTGAGGAATAATGCAAGTAGCATTATATAATGACATTATAGGAAAAGCAAGATGAAGACAACTTTTTGTTCAGAACACACCACTTAGATGAACATTATCTGCTATAGTAATACCATGAAGCACAAGGCTTAAATCAATTACAATATTAATTACACTAATTATGCATATTATAAGCAATATGTATTTCAAATGTTTGATTCAAATATGCTTGGGAAGGGAAAGATGATTCATTTGCTCATTCTTTACAATAGCTTTTCTTTTGTTGTGCTCTTTGTGTCGGTGTTTAAATTAGTGGAATTAAATGTGGCCATTTAGTGTTGTAAATTATAATGCCAAATATCTCCTATATTGAGGCTACGATGCAAGTATTAAATACAGTCCTCACTGTTGCAATCAATATAATTATTTACTCCACTTAAAATCAGATGACTTTCTGAGACAGAAAACAAACAAACAGAAAACAAACAGTCAAACAAACAAAACCTGAACAGTTGCATCTGGTTTTTTATGTGTAAAAAGCACTTCAGATTTTGCAAGAAGATGATAAATGGGTTTGATATCACTACACACAATAGGGCTGGAGATTCACACATTTACACTTTAAAGTACTCATTTCAAGGTCTATATAGTATTATGTAAGCTTTTGCTTTAATACTCCACCTTACCTTGTAACAGAAAATTATTTGGTGACTACAAACAAATAGCAGCATCTAGAGATGATGACAATGATGACAATGATGATGATGCTTTATTTGCCTTATATGGATCATATATGTCAAGGGCCATAAGAATCATTATGTGTTCAAGGACCACAGTTTAGCTGAGCAGGGTTATCTCAGATCACTTGCTGATTTAAATAAAACAAAATTTAAAAATTATAAAAGCCTCATTTTCTTACAATATATCCAAATATCTCTCTGTACATTTTTCCTTCCTGCATTGATTGAGCTGCATGTAGGTTCTCTTTGCTAGAATAATACTGAGATATCACCTTCTGGCCTTTGATAATAAAATACAAATTATTTCTCTACATATTTAAAATTAAATTCTGTATTAATGTGAAAATCAGAAACAGATAATGAGTAAAACCAGGCTCAATTTTGCAGTAAAAGACTTTCTTAACTACCAGAATATGAAAATATGCTCTTAGTATTAAATCAAAAATGGAACAGAAGAAGGCAAGATCTAACCTTTAAACATTTCAGTCAATATGAAGGCTGACAGGTAATCTTTTTTTTTCACATAGTCAAGAAATATAGCTTTGGAATTTCATATATAACCATTATTTTGGCTTTCATATTTGCCCGTTTTTTCTTTGCATTGTGGCACTATCAGTCTGAAGAGCACTAAGCAGTTTTATCAAACATGTTGAAAGAAAGCAAAATTCCTGCTAAGAAGTCCTGATTGTAATTTTTGACAAGAACTTCATAAGGCATCTTAAAGACTCATCAATCTAAGGCCAGCAAAGTTCCAGAAAACCAGTTCCAAACTTACAGAGAAGCAAAACAGCCAGGAACTCTAAGGATTTGTCATTTATTGGTGGAATGCCAGATCAAATATGCAGAATCCAGAACAAGAATCAGTCTTTTCCCCAGTGCCAAAGGGTTATCCTGAACCAGAATGACGGTGGCCTGTTTTGAAAACTGCTTTGGGAGGAGGTTAATCTAAAATTATAGCTTCAGTCCACATTCTGGCTTCATCAGGCCTGATAGATCTGTGGATACTGCTGTCAAAAAGACCTCCGTGGAAGCAAGGTACCATAACCACACATGGTTCTGGAAAGAAAAAGGGAAGGGCATGTGTGGGTGGGGTTTGAAGGTAGAATACACTTTCACCATAATAACCTTGTGCTTATTTAATTAAAGAATTTTTATGCTTATTTATTTCAAACTAGAAAAAAATTTTGAAGACATCATTGTACTTAGATCACAACTAGAAAATATGGATAACTGGAAGATATGGATACATTTTCTTCCTTTATTGCCAGAGGGGAAATCAGGATCATCTTTCCTGAAAAATGCAGTATGTTGTATGCAGAGCAACTAATGAATACTAGCAGAACTGTCCTCTGGATTTTTCCCTGGCCGGGTTATATTAATTAGTTTTTGCAACTATGGAAAACACCTCAACACATTAATTCAATGAAACAACTTCAGATTTACACCAAACTGAGAGAAGAGGATAGCCCATTGTGTAAAAAGGAGAGAGTCTTATTAGGATGTCATTTACTCTTCTCCAGCTGCAAATGAGATCTTCATTTCTGAATGTGAACAAAAGTCAATAATTTGCAATATTATAAGGAACATTAGGAAAAACACTGGCCTTCCTGGTGAGTTCTTAATTGTCTGAACATTTTCAGTGCCATTAAGCATCTCTTGTGCAGAAAGCAAGAGATTTTTTTCCTAAATGGCCTCTAAGAAAACACTTCTGGGACAGCACATTGCATTTAGGACACTCCAAAGCACATTTACTCTGCGCAGAGCCTTCCCTTATGAATCTGCTGCATCTTTTTTTCACTGTTCTGTCTTAGCACTTTTTACCATCCCATCTGAACCAGAGATCAGAGCTTCCCTGATGCCTCTTCATTAGGTTTTAGATTTTCTTCACCTTCTCCAACATTTCACCCTTTGTTATCTCATCATGGAGACTCAGATCCAGAACATGGCATGGAAAATGTCATCAATTTCTTCAGACTTGGATAACGTTCTGTGGCATCATGTTGTGTTGGGGGTACCTTCCCTGTACCTCCACATCCTTGATTTCTGTCTTTGCTTCAGTCAAGGATCAGAAGGCATGAAAATGCATTTCTCCTTTAATTTACAATTTGGGAATTGTACAGGGAAAACACAGGAAATAATTTCAAGCTCCTAATGTTTTCTTCAGTATTTCAGAACATTTTATCTGTATTTAAAAATATACCTAAAGCTATGTGAAGAAACAGATCAAGTTTTGTGAAGGTAAAAAAGGGACTTCCACAAGACTAAAGGAGTTCTCCAAAACGTGATAGCTCCAGGATTGGGCTGCTCAAAGCCATATTCCACATGACTTTGAACACTTCCACAGGTAGAGCATCCACTTCTCTGGGCTAATTATTCCTGCATCTCACCACCTTCATCATAAAAACTTCTTCCTTATTCCCAGTGTAAAGCTATATCCTTTCCATTTAGATTTGTTGCTCTTTGTCCAGTCAATGCAAGTATTAGTAAAAAAATTGTCTTTCTTTTATGTCAAATATACATATTAGATATTGAAAAGCTGCAATAAGGTCTCCTAGACTCTTCTCCAAGGGTGAACAACACCACCTCTCTCAACCTTTCTTCAGGAGAAAGGTGCTACATATCTCTGACAATTTTCAGGACCTTCCTCTGGCTTGCTCCAAGGTCAATGCCATTCCTGTGCTGGGACCACAGAGCTGGATGCAGTGTTCCATGTGGGGTCTCACCAGAGCAGAGCAGAGGGGCTGAATCTGCTCCCTGGCCCTGCAGGCCATGCTGCTTTGGATGCAGCCCAGGGCACATTTGGCTTTCTGGTCTGAGTGTGTATGGCCAGATCATGTCCAATTTTTTACCCACCAGTATGCCCAAGTCTATTACCACAGGGCTGATCTCAATCTCCTAATCATTTAGAACATGCACAATATCTTTCATATTAATGCCAGGGTTCTAGTGACTGCAAAAACATCCCACTGTTTAAGCTCTTGATGTAATAATTTCAAATAAATTTGAATGTAAGTATGAATGGAATTTATTCAGCACCACAACATTCAAAAACTTTCTGGTTTAGTGCTATCTGGTCTACAGAGCAGTAAGGTATGTTGCAAATGTGTCATGCAATGAGCTTGAAGTCCATCTCATAATGAAAGAAAAACAAATGATGTTTTCTGTATACAGAGTAAAACCTTCCAATTTTTACTTTCTAAACTTTACAAACTTTTTATTTGATCTTCTTTATAAGCATCCTTATTCTGCCCGATATTTGCTGAAAAGCACAGTCAAAATCAAGTGAATATCATTTAGTCTGTCAAGTTATTATGCTAAATTGAGCCTCGCTACAATTTGCAACAGGTTCATCCACAAACAACAGTCAGGACAGTAATGTTTCAATCATTTTTTTAAGTTCTGTAACAGGAAAAGGTGTAGAAATATTAAGTGTCAAGGAAAAGACTGAATTATGTTAAGTCAGCAATACAAGAAGCACTGGAAAACACTATAAATGTGTCAGAATCAGGAAAAGCCCAACATAAAAGTGTTTATCCTTTCTTGTGCTAGCCTCAACACAAGAAAGATATGGACCTGTTAAAGAAGGTCCAGAGGCCACTAAGAACTCAGACGGCTGGAGCGCTTCTCCTGTGAAAACAGGTTGAGAGAGCTGAGGTTGTTCAGCCTGAAGAAGAGAAGGCTCCAGGAAGACCTTATTGTGGCCTTCCGGTACCTGAAGGAGGCTTGCAAAAAGGAGGGAGAGCAATTTTTCGTACGGGCAGATAGTGACAGGGCAATAGACAATGATTTTAACTTGAAAGAGAGCGGGTTTAGATTAGATACTAAGAAAAAATTCTTTACTGTGAGGATGATGAAGCACTGGAACAGGTTGCCCAAAGAAGATGTGGATCCCCCATCCCCAGAAGTGTTCAAGGGACTTTGAGCAACCTGGTTTAGTGAAAGGTGTCTCTGCCCTTGGCAGGAGTGTTGAAACTAGATAATTTTTAAGGTCCCTTCTAACCCATACCACTCTATAATTCTATGATTCTCTCTTCCTGAAGAATGACCATATTGACATATTTTAGCCATATGACAATATTTTAGCTCAGCAATTTATCAAGTGTAATGATATGTAAAGTTTGATTATTATTTGCCATCATCTTAAGCACACTTATAAAGACATCCTCAGGTCAGTGTTCCTGGAATTCCTTTAGAAAATCTCTTCTCTATTCCCTTTCATATAAGGAGTAAAAAGTTCTATACTCATGTTTTTTGTATACTCTTGGAACACTGCTATTTCTAAAGAAATTACCACATAGGCCAAATTTATTGTCAGGAAAAGAATAGTCTAATTTTCTCTAAAATATTCACGCACTTAAAGGGAGGAAAAAAAAAAAAAGAGATGGAAATAGGAGATCATATGATTTCTTGACATAAACCTTTCCAAAGAACAGTAATGGAACTGGTATGATTTTTGTTGAGATTAAATATTCATGAAGTAGGTTTTATCGTTTTTAATTAGAGGTGAAGAAATAAATTGTAAGGAATAGCTTTCTGGGTCAGGTTGGTCTACATTTTTTTACTGCTGTTATCTCTGAATATATCAGTAATTCAAAACTATTCATCAAATAATTACAGAGAAAGTTCTTTGTCTATCACTCATTTGTGGGCTGTTTGATCAGAATATTAAATGGTAACATTTGAATGGTTTTAACTGGTCACGTGATACAGTTCCTTTTCTTCACTAGATGAGCTTTAATTAGTAAATTAAGCCAGAATTATTCATTGTGAAATTACATTTATTTCCTAATTTGGTTTAGGCTGCTTTTGGTAATTCTCAAAAAAGTGAGGCAAAAATCCCAAGTAAGTAAATGCAAATATAACAAAAATTCACTTATTTTAAAAATTGGACAATTTTCAGAAACTAAAGAGGATATGCATGGATCTGAAACCTATTTTAATTTAATATAAGCATTGGAATAGTAAAAAAAGATTAAAAGAAACTGTGATTGAAAAATATATGTAAATGAAGACAAAGTAATCAAGAAAAGTAAAGTAGTCAAGCAGAAAGTAAATATCCTTTATTTCCAATCAGAAAGTAACAGGAAAATTTGATGTGATCAAGCTACTTGTTTTACACAGTTCTGAGCACCAATGGCAAATAACATAATGGCAAATAATATTAAACTGCAAATGAAAGTGATGTCATTATCAGCTGCCTGAAATCCAGAAGAACCCGAAAGCCACTAGGATAATGAATACCACTATCATTTGATCTCTTAAGCCAACAGCTCGATCACAGCTCTGCAAAAGAGATCACCGTGCCCTGCATTTTGTTCCTATCAAAAGCACAACAGCACTGCAGAAACTCATGAAGGGTTTCTTCCACAGGCTGGCAGCCACCCATGTAGTAAAGGAGAAGCCAGGAAAATGCATTCATAGCACTCATGTGGTGCAGAACAGCAATATTCAAATTAGCTGTGACAGATACTCTGGAATCAGCAGCAGATACCTGCACTGCTGAGGCAGCATGCCTAAGTTTACTTGCCCTACTGAGAGGCATCACTGCACACCTCGTCCCTCTGCAGAAAACAGCGATGTGTTGTCAGGCTGCACTCAAGGATGAAGGCTGAAGGAGCTGGCCAGTGTCCATGTGAGGTTGCTCTCCAGCACCATTGAAATGTTATGGTGATCAGTGAAAGAACCCGAAATACAAATATTGCACCCACCTTCAAAAGGGCCAGGTCTGACGAACTACAGACTTGTCAGACAATTTAGTACAAGTGAAAACCATGGAACAAATCCTGTTGGAGCACAGTTCTGGGGGCAACAGGGTGCACAAAATAGACAGCATAGACTGACCATGGGCGAACCATGTCAGTACTTGACACTAGCATGGTTTTTGTCACCATCTCTCACAGTATTTTTCTATGTTGGGTTGCTATGGGCTGGATGGGTGTACCATTAGAAGAACAGAAAATAAAATATTGGATAATTTTGCTCAAAAAGGGGTAGTTGATTGACGATGCACTGCCTGTTGACTGGAAACAAGAGAGCTCCCACAGCAGCCTCTTACCAATGATCTGGGCAGGTGACAAGATGCATGACTGTCATGTTTACAGGTGATCCCAAACTGCGGGGGACCAGTTGATGCTTGTGACAGCAGAGTTGCTTTTCAGAGGCACTGAGACCAGTCAGAGGAAGGGGCTAACCGGGCTTCCATGATATTTGGGCTAGAGCACTGCAGCTCTGTCTTGGGAAGCCAGGCACCTGAAAGCGATGTCAGTGGGACTGGGAGCAGCTCTGGGGAGAAGGCCCTGATACCTCTATGCATAGAACTTTGAGCAAAGTTGGTGTATTGAATTGTAGTTTTCTGCCATCTGTAATGAAATTTGCTTCTGTAGCAAGCACCATCAATAGAGTCTGCACAACACCATCCATCTGCGTAATTTCATCTTCTAAATCATGCACTTTTGTGGAGGTCCTTACTGCTTCTCTTGAATAACTCATTTCTCATTACACCATTTGTGCTTTGACAGCACTGGCAGAAGGAGTCAATTTTCCATTGTCCATGATGTCTCCATGCACTGAAAATTTCTTGGAAACTTTTGGAGTAAGTAGCATTCCTATAAACATCAGCACCATTTAATCTTATCCCACAGAAAGACTAACCATGTCCCAAAGGCTACCATAGGGGTTTTTAGCCCCTAAAAAAATAAAATTTTTGCTTTAAGAATCATTTTACTCTCACTTACATCCTTGTTTTTACAATTATTTGGGACGTACATGTACTTTTACAGTGTCTTTTCCAGAAAATATCCAGACAGCTCTCTGACTTTGAGTTGAAAGCAGCCTGGTTCACTACTGATGACATTAACTAGTACATGCAAGCTCTCATGTTTTAGGTCTCATGGTTTAGAAAATTATGAAATAACTACATATCCCCTGCTCATCGTTCGCTATTTGTAATCTTTGTTTGATATACAAAATTCAGGAGATGTAAAGGAAAAAATCATTCTTGTAGCTTTTGATATATTATCTGCATTTGTTTTCCAAGGTCCAGGTAATTCATCAGTGACCACCACATCCTGTGAACACTAGACATCCCTCCAGACTGTCAATTCCTCCTCTGACTAGAACACTCCAAGTCTGATATTTGGAGTGCTCCACGCAAAAGTAGAAGCACAGGATACAATGCATTTTCCTATCACACTTCAACTTTGAGCCCCCCCCAAACCTCAGTAAATTTTGGTGTCAGCTACTTCTGCTCTTTAATGTCTGCATCAAACACTGGCAGTACAGGAAGTGAACGAAAGCAGGAGTAGCTGCTTCTTTCTGTTCGGATTTTGTGACAAAGCAGCTGACTTTCACTGTACTCATAAACAAACCATGCAACAAAAGCAAAACTACTGAAGTACTGCAGACTTTAACAACAGACAGCTTACAAATACACATTTTCCAGAACATTCAGGTTTGCAACAGCTCCTTTCTCTTAGGATTGCTTCCACATCTGAACTTCACCACAGTTTGGTTGAGCTTATTTATTTTCCTGTCTTCAAAACAAGAGGAAGAAGTGGATTGTTTCTTCTGAGTCTGTCACATGCACTAACTAGCATTCCTAATTTTTGTCTAAGAATAATGCACTTCTGTAGATAGAATTAGGAGTTCAAAACCATGAGAATCTGAGCAAAGAAAAATAAAGAAATTTTACAATTTGCAGCAACTCAGACAGCGGTCCTAAGTGCAGTCTCCTTAGCTGTGTATGCCACAGCATTCCAAACACATTTTTGCAACATTTTGATGATCATTTTCCCCAATGTTCCCTTTCTTGTGCTAACTTATAATTTAGCCTCCCATTTTTGCAAGGCTTGGATTTTACTACCTAATGCTAGGCAGGAGCTCTGTATCTATAAAACTAGGCACAGATTACACATGAAACAGAGGGACTTTTTATCTCACACACTTAAAATTGTATCCTGATTTTTATGGTCACCTGTACAGGACCTGGACCTTGACTCTACCCTCCAGCTGTCTTCCAGCCAAGTTTCTCCCAGATTTTCTTCTCAGATAGCAACTTTCTTGCTCGTTAAGCCGAACTTTCTTTTCCACCACCCTGCTTCAGCAGGCAACTACATGGAGATTCAGGCTGTTAACTGTTCCAGAGTGAGACAGGGCAAGTTTCTGCGCTGGCAGGTGCTCAGCAGAGAATGTTGACAGAAATGGTCTACACAATCTAGAGCAGCCAAGCTCTTTAAGAAGCAGAGGCATTCCTTTAAAGTAAAGAACAGCTGAGGGAAGAGCTGTATTCCAATGCACTTCTCTATGAAGACATTTGAATTAATCCATAAAACAAAACATGTGACAAAATAACCCCCATCAACTCTGAAACCTATGGTAAACATAATTTCTCAATATTGGATTACTTGCATTACACAATCTGTCAACATTATATTACATTTTAAGGATTCAAAACAGAAAATACATTTAATATTATATTATGTTACATAATATCATAATAAGTTACATCTATCACATTACATCAATTTAATGTACTTGGGTACAAAATTTCAATTCAATTAAGAGGAGAAAAAAATCTGTTTAGAAGTTAGGGATTTTTAAATCAGCATTTTAAAGCTCTCTACATCATATTGGAGTAATAAAATATGTGGAAAAGAGGAGGACTTACTTGACTCCAATTAAATAATATTTGGGCTGTATAGCAAATAAAAAAATGAGGTATATAGATTTTTATCTATAAACTGCTGAAATAGGAATTGCCTCCAGCAAACGCACAGCAATTGAGAATTTAGACCTAGATATCTGAGTCAAAATGTTTAATCTTTCACAAACTGTTCAGTATTTACAGAGTCCTGATTGTATTTAAATCAAAGGAAAAGATTTCTAAACTCTTGCATTTGAACAGCAAAAAAAGATGGCTTCTCAAAATGCTATAAGGGAAAGACACCAATGGGGGAAAGCTTAATTCATTAAGCTCTGCATTTTCTTATCAAGTTATCTGAGGACTTGAATCTGCTGCTAATCTGAAAGTTTTAAATTGTATGAATAGAATGTGCAGCTATTTATTCTTCTAGACTAACCTAGACAAAGACAAAATTTGCTATTCAAAGTGTGTCCTGCTTTTCTGTCTGGGGTAGTGTTAATTCTCCCCATAGTGGCTAGTATGGGTCTGTGTTTTGGATTTGTGCTGAACAGGGATGATACTAGCAGGAAGTTTTCATTACTGCTGAGCAGGGCTTCAGCGAAGGCTTTTTTTGCTTCTCATCCCCCCAACAAGGAGACTAGGGGAAGGCAGCGGGGGAAGGAGAGAAGCTGGGATAGGAAACAGCCAGGACAGCTGACCTCAACTGACCAAAGGAATATCCCATGCCATATGGCATCACGCTCAGCAAAAAAAGAAGGGGTGCTGCAGCTCAGGGACCAGGCAGGGCATCTGTTGGTTGGTGGTGAGCAACAGTATTCCATTGCACCCCTTATCTTTCTTGGGTCTTATTTCTTCTCTTTGTTAATTTCCTTTTCACTACAATTTATTAACATTATTTTTAATTTATTTTATTTCAATGTTTAAATTATTTTTATCTCAACCTACAAGTTTTCTCACTTTTACCCTACTGATTTTTTCCCTATGCCACAAGGGGAGAATGAGCAAGTGGCTGTATGAGTCTTCATTGTCAGTTGAGTTTAAATCATGACAAAATGCAGCTGAAATAGTGTTGTGGTTGAGAAACTTCTCTTTTCACTACAAATTCAGATTAACTCAGAAGTGACATTTTCAAAGGACTGTATAAAAAGCTGTAGGGATTTTCTGAGTTTAGACGATGGCATCTGAAAGATATTTGCTGTTTCATCTCCATCAGTTCAGAAGGTTTTCAGCAGTGAATTGAAGAATGAGAAATACCTTCTTGGCACACAACTATCAAATTGTTGTTGTGAAGTTTTCAATAAGTCATTCATCCCAAAGCATATTAGCTTACCAAACTGTCTCTGTAGTGGAAGTCTGTGTTTCACACAGCTCAGAACTTGGCTTTTAAATTATAACTTTGAAAACACTTCAGCATCAAACTGTCTAAGCAAGGAAAAAAGTGTATAAAATTTTTTCATCCCTTATGAATACAATGATTCCCTGAACAGACTAAATATTCTGAACAGTGCCAACTTACAGGTTTGGGAAGAAACAGCATAGAAAAATGCATTTGCAATCCTACTTGAGGGTGAATTGAATCAGACATTATGCAGGTAAGTATTGTAAGAAGAGCTTCAAGAGTCCTTCCTTGCTCAGAATATCCTTGTTCAGAAACAGATCACAGGCTTTTTAAGCCTACTGTTTTATTTGGTTTGTTTAGTACTAGGTGAGGGTTAAAAGAATGGCTTTTCTCAGACATGTAGATTTTGGGTTCAGCCTTTCCTGTAATTTTTCTTTTAATATATAAATTCATAGAATTGTAAAAGAATAGAAGAATGGTTTGGGTTGGAAGGGACCTTAAAGACCATCTAGCTCCCTGCCCTCTGCCATGGTCAGGGACATGTCCCACAAGAACAGGTTGCTCAAAACTTTATCCAGCCTGGCCTTGAACACTGCCAGGGATCAGAAACCCATTACTTCTTTGGGCAACCTGTCCCAGTGCTTCACCACTCTCACAGTAAAGAATTTCTTCCTAACATCTAATATAAAACTGTCCTGTGCCAGTCTAAAGCCATTCCCCCTCGTCCTGTCATTGCATACCCTTGGAAAAACGCCCTCTACGGATTTCCTATAAGCCCCCTTTAGGTGCTGGAAGGCTGCTATAAGGTCTCTCCAGAGCCATCTCTTCTCCCAGGCTGAACAAACCCAAGTTGCATCAAAGCATCAATACAATTTTGTAGGAATGTGAGAAAAAGAACTTTTTGCACACACTGTATATTATTTAAATTTTTATATCTAAAACTGACTAGAAATTCGTGCTACAGTCCTTGCAACATGATATAAAGACTCCATTCACACACAACAGCCTCAGTGCAGAGACCAGTGTGTTATAAACGGAGCCTGGACTTTTTTGGGTGGAGTAAAAGTCTGCTCGTTTATTAAAAAGGAAAATCAGGAGCAGAGACTCGAGATAAGCCTGAGTCCCACTGGACAACCCAGAAAAAAACCAACAGTGCGACGCACAGGGCGTTCCGTCGGACTCAGGTTCCTCAGAAAGACCCCTGGGGGCTGAGCCCCGGGGCCCTTTTATAGTCTCTCTGATGCTGTGATTGGTGCAGCTCAGATCCTCCCTCTGATGGCCCGTTGTTAGGGTCCTCATTGGTGTTCAGTTCCGTCAGTCTCTGGGGCGTCGAGTATTGGTTTGCCCCCTAACCAATAATTCCTCAAGACGTTTACATCATAAATTATTAAGTCATCTTAAGAACATTCCAGAACGTTCTCCCCTTTTCTATGGACCCATTACTTTCCCCCATTGGTGTCACCATCTAGCGATCACATAGCAGCATTACACCCGTACAGTCACAATAATAATCAACTTATTAACTGTATATAACAAGTAACTTTTAACTTCTTTTTAACCAAAAAAAACTTTTAACCATTTATTACAAGTGTACTCTAAAGTAGAAATTATTACCTTCAAAACAGGGATACCTCTTGAATACGTCTTGTGACTGTCTCTCTGCAGACAAAATGTACTCTATACTCTCACTGTAAAACAGCCATTCTTCTGCATGTCTGTGTAAGACCAGAATTGTATGTTCTTCTTCACTGACTTAACAACCAGGAAATACAAATACTACAACTTATCCTCAAAAATTGTTTTTAAGTGATTATGGAAGGCCTATTTGAACTAAAGAAACATATTCGATGAATTTAACAATCACTTTTTGCAGCTGAGATGCAATCATAAATTTAATACAGTTTTTACTACTAATTTATTTTTAACAAAATATTTCTATGTGGTTTAGAACAGCTTTTCCTCGTCCTCTCCCTCTCTTTCTCCTGGTTCTCCATCATTTTCTAGTTGTAATTTTCTGGCTGATCATACAATGGACACAAGACACAAACTGCAATTGGTCTTACTGTTTGAAACCCAAGAGTTAACATCTTCCAAGATCATAATTCATAATGCAATTACCAGTGCAGGTAGTTATATCATTGTTTTCATTTGAATTTTCAAGTAAAGAACTTTTACAATGTGAATAATACCAGTCATACCTTTTGCCCAAAGAGATTAATTTGGATTTTTTTATTATGTTATTCATCACATTTTGCAGAATATATCTAGTGTAAAAGCAAAGATAATTAATATATTCTGAGTCTGAAAATTAGATCTGTATCTAGGAAACAGAATCTGTAATCACAGCCATATGATTAAGTATTGTTTTATGAAATAAGATTAGCTCAGATGGTTAGAGCATGGTGCTAATAACACCAATATTGTGGCTTCAATCCCTGTGTGGGCCACTCCCTTAAGAGTTGGATTTGATGGTCCTCGTGGGTCCCTCTCAACTCAAAATATTCTGTGCTCTCTGAACTGCCAAAGATTTTCTCTTTGTATTACTTGAATTAAGATTCCATATATATTAAAATATGATTCACACTAAACACTTCAGCAAACAGGGATTTATCATAATAAATCCATAGTCAAACAACATCTTCCATATATCCTTATATTCACGTCATTGTCACATCACATATAAGCAAAAATCAAAGCAGACCATAAATCCACTGTTATATGGAAAAAAATAAGTTGGACCTCACTTGTTCAGACTTCAGTACCAATTCAGAGGGCCACTGTAGTTAGTAATGCTCTTCATGTTTGCCAACAGAGTCTATTGCAGCTCAAGCATTAAGTTGGCAATATGGATCGGATTAAGAAAAATATTCCTCCAAAGCCTTACTCTGCAATAGAAGTTATATCTGCTCCATTTTAAGTAGACATACACAGATTAGCAGCATGTTGATTTTGTTGTTTCCCACCCTGTTTGTGTTTTCTACACAACACCTTTTTATGTAGTAATTTGTCAGTAAGCTATTCAGTATGATGTTTGGGAAGAGAGATTGCATCATTGGATTATACAGAGGAATTAATTTCCTTGAGCTGTACCATTTTTTTCTGTTAGGGCAATGTGTGAAAAACTGAGAGTACACTCTCTGATACTACTATGCTCATCTCCAGAATCCTTCTCAAGAGCAAGAATACACTCTGTCTTTTAACTTCAATTTTTTAAAAATTCCTATTTTATTGCGCTATCTATAAGAATAATAGGTATATTATTTGTGATTTCAAGTGCTGAAGAAATTACCAGGTATCATTAGTAGCGTCTGTATTCAACCACTAATGACTGCAGAGATGCTTATTCAAGCAAGGAACATTTACATGCAGACTGCAGGAACTGAGCAAGACTTTGTTATGTCTCTGATAAAGGGAATTCATTTGACTGAAGGAAGAGTGACTTTAATTAGCTGTGCAAATGCCGTTAATTCCAATTAATCTTCTCACAGTGTCAAAACCAGAATCCAGGGAGAAAATAAATTGCAATAAATCAATATGACTCTTGTTTCTACCGGGAACAGGTGCTTACAGGAAGAGGAATGTCTTTTATAGTTGTCTGCATCAAGAAGTATTTAAACAAGACAGTAATTCAATACACCAACCCTCTCAATGATTTTTATAGACTATTTATATATCTCCTGAATTGCTTTCAATTTAATGGAAAGTAGTTAATTTAGTACTTTTGAAAGGCATTCCAGAAGAAATTTGCTCAGAATACTCACAAGTACAACCAAGTTTTGTTTTTCAGGGAAAAATGAGATGTGGATTTACAAGATGGCTGGGTCTATTTGCAAACCTTAGATAAGCACTCACTTGTACTTACTTTTCATGGGAAAAATCAAGAAAACCAACCAATCAACTGATTCTCCAATGTATCTTGAGAAGCTGTCTCTAAAAGAAAGCTCTTGGGTTTCTTTTAGACAGATCTTTCAAAGCCATGACCATAAAATTTTAACCCTTGAGGATTTCCATGCTTCTGGTAGCCATGCATCAGACCTGTCCCAGAGTCTCAGATTTCAAAAGCACTGTCTCAAAACCAGCACCAGCTTAAGCCTAAAAGAAGCCAAAATAAAACAAATTAATAACCTCAGAGATGTGCTCCTGAAATGAAATTAAAAGAGTGTTCTGCATGGGCAGGTAAGCAGGAAACACTTTCCATGTTTGAGACATATTGCAACCACACTTTTGCAATAGTTTCCC
>NW_008238355.1:1717949-1740125 GCF_000691975.1 Corvus brachyrhynchos
ATAGAGGAAGATACCACTAAGTTTACTTCTCAGGAACAAGGTAAGAAGGAAATCAAGAAATTGAAGAAACAAACAAAAGCCTCTCCTAGAAAAGAGCCAAAGGGTTTTTTTTTTTTTACCCTAGGAGATTAGGAACAAACCTCCAAGATTTCAGAAAAAAAGCAAACCCACCAAACTGAGCTACAGAGTTTCACAATGCACACTAAAAAACATAACCAAAAAAGTAGTTTGGCCTCGGCTTTCTGGTGTGTTTATACAGAACTTTACCACTCCCAGCACCCAGACATATGTCAGTGCCCCAAGCTGCCCCAAGCCACACCCACTGTGCCACCATGGCAGGAGCAGGACACCAGCCAGGAGCCCCTATGCCAAACCTCATAGCCAGCCAGTTATCTCCTAATTATCTCCCACTTATCTCCCTATTCTGGTTTATAGTGCCTAATCACAGGTATGTGTGACCCAGAATATTCTTTTACAACCAAAACATCTGTAGCACAACATACACAGGCTACCCTCAGTGGAACATAGTTCAGGCTCTGGGAAGAAAAGACAAAATGTTTTGAAAAGCTTCAGTGGGAATGAGATAGTAATGTTCCTATCCTTTAATTTTTGATTTCACATGATGATATTAAATTATTATAGAACCATGGATTCATGGAATATCCTGAACTGGAGAGTACCTACAGTAATCATCAAAGTCCATTGAAGTCCAATTCCTGTCCCTGCATAGAGCCACCTCAAGAATCACACCATGTGCCTGAAAGTGTTGAACTCTGTCATGCTTCAATTTGTGACCACATCTCTGGGGAGCCTGTTGCGGTGACTCACCAACCACTGGCTAAATATCCAACTTAATATCCAATAATATCCAACTTAAACTTCCTCTGACACAATCTCATACCATTCCCTGATGTCCTATCTCTGGGCACCAGAGAGAAACTTGAACACATGCACAGACCTTAGTTTTGTAGTTATGGGTATAGAGTTGTTACTCATTTTAATCTTATGAGCAAAACATTGATGACTGCAAAGCCTCTGTCCTTCTTGACATGTGTACCAAAACAGAATAAAAATCCTCTAAAATTCTAGCTTGTACCAAATGAGTTTATTAAATCTATATTTAATCTATTACTGAATATTATACTGGTTTTTCCAAAGTCCTTTTTTTCCAATAGCAAATATACTACCTTCTTTAAATCAGTATCTTTAGTCATCTAATATCTTATAATCAAGATGAATGTTCCTTGCTGAGAAGGATGAAGCAAGAACTTTTGTTCTTTACAATCGTTTCTTACCATGATTATGTATCATACTTCGTTTTCTCCTAATAAAAATCTTTCTCAACTCAAAATGGCTTTTTGGTATTCAATATTGTTCCATCTTGACCTCTCCTATTTTTAATATATGATTTAGTATCTTCTGTTGCTTTTAGTATTGAGCAATAACAACAATTCTCAGTGATATTCTAAGGTTTTATGATGACATCAATCACTGCAGATTCTGTTTACTAGGCTAAGAAAAAAGAAAAAATGAAAACAGAAAAAGAGACAGAATCAGAGAATCAGACAGCAACTAGCATTTCAATTCAGAAAAAAAAGTTTCCCTGATCTCAGCATGACTCCTAAAAATGAACAAAAGTGATTGTGGTTTCACTAGGAGAATATGACATGCAACCAAGTGTCTACTAGTAGCCAGACTAGTGAATTAGTGTCTGAAATAGAATTTAGCCATTGTGATATCCAACTCATCTCTCTAATTATTAATCTCTGATTGGGTAAGAATTTCTGTTCCCTAATTATGTTATTGAGACTTGCCACTATAAGTCTCTAAGGAAACTGGAAGGCGTGAAACATTTTAGTCATTTGTGAAGGAAGATACATATGTTGAAAAATGTGAGATCCACCACTAAGGGTTGGATGGAAAAAGAATATTAGACTTAATTTCATCAGAAAGGGAGCAGAGAACTCTTCATCAAAGAAAAATTTGGGGATTTAAGCTACATCAGAAATATTTTACTTCATAATTAGCTCTTCTTCCAAAAAGTGAATTCTGCAGTATTCCACAGGAGCATCCAAAAAATTGATTCAGACTATGCACGAGTGACTTTCAGTGTAGTTTCTAGGACTTCTAATATGCTTTATTAGAAAGATTAGAAAGATTAGAATTTTTTTTCCTGTTCCATCCTTGGCTTAAATGACTAACTCAATTGATCAATTAAAAAAAAAAATTTCCCAGTTTGAAGACAGTAATACTGTACACAACCGCAAGATAACTGAGAATGGCAAAAATAACCAAATTTACTTATATCTGAGATTAGCAATTCTTTCCAGGTGTTACTTATCACAGTAAAATTATTTATACAACAGCACTGAAAATCTTCCACATGGACGGTGACATTCTGACGGTTACAAACTGCATGGGATGACAGACCTAAACTTAGTAATATTTGCAACACAAGAGTTAGTGTCCCTGAATGAGTTATTGCTTTTAATTTTTTTCTAGTAATATACCAGTGGTTTAAAGTCTTCTCAGGTTGATTTCTCTTTCCTCCTTCACTTTTCCCAGGCTGCATTACGTTGATGTATCTCAATATGAGACTAAAAGATACAGATGTGCTGAACAAATGTGTGACGTGGGACTCCAACAGCATTCATCCTCAGGTTCTGTAACTGTAACACCTTATACTCTTTATCCAGCTTCCTTCCTTCTACAGCAGCACACAAATCTGAATTATTTTAGTTATGAAGAAAAAAGGAGGAAAAAACCAGAAAAATATAAACAGCCTAAGGGGCGACATTTCTGTCTCAAATATGGAGTTATCCCACAATTTGTAGCACCAGTTTAATCTTGAACTGGCTTAGAACTACAAAATCTCATTGATCTGTGTCCTTTCTTACATTAAATTATGAATTAGAATTTTATCTACAGTGCTTATTACATAAAATTACCTTTTTAAATATCACATGCTGTACCAGGCTACACAGGTGATTAAATATGCATGAAAACTTTTTCCTCAATAGAGCCAATAAAAACTGTACACTGTTCCTTCATGGTGGAAATCTGCCCAAGGCTAGGAGAGCTCAGAAAAAGCAAAATCTACGTCCGTAAATTATTATAAAGCTGTGGGTTTGGAGTGAACATTTCACAAATCAGAATTCAGCGGTTTTGCAAAACACTAGTTCTGACCTTCATAAACCTATATAGGTTCATTACTTCCATGAAGAATTCAACTCAGACCTTAACAGGATTCCTCCCCCTTGAAACTATTCCTTCCAGCTGAATATATGTAGTTGATTTATTTTTATGTGTGTCATCTGCTCTGAGGATATGTCAGCAGTATCAAGAGTGTCAAAAAGGTTTTTTTTACAGAAGATTCAGTTCTTGGCTTTAAAGAGGAAAACTCAATTAATCTAAATGTAGCAAAACCTATATGTTTTAGAAATTGTGATGACAATTACAGGAAATGTATAGCTGTTCAGTGAGAGTAACACCTTTTTTTTTTCTTTTTAGTTGTTCAATAGTAACATATTCCTGTATGTACAAAAGTTTCAGAAAACTTTTATAAGTAGTAAGTTATACTCAACTCTCTACTTATATTGGTGCAATTGATAGTCTCATGGGAAAATATTGTTTCTGTATAACAAAACTAAAAGACAAAAGAAGCCCCAAAATTATTATTTGATATACTTTGTGTATTTACTATTGTTAAAAAAAGTCTCAAGACCCTTCCCAAAATAACCTGCATATTTCGTTAGACATTGTTTTAATCCCTTGACCTCTTTATCCTTGTTGTCATAAATTGGCGCATTACCTTTGGCAATACTTTGACACTAAGCATCTTCATGCAATACAGATGTTGTAGTGTTGTCATTTATCTATTCCTTGTTCCTCTCTGCTTCTTTTCTGGGGCTCATGATACATAATTTCTTTTCTCATGCCTTCTCTGACTGTACATCATTTGAGATATCATTTGAGCAAAAACACTCCTAAAATGTAGGGCTGACTCTTTCATAGTCCCATGGTTTATTATGACACCATCAGTAAATGCATCTCAATATCAAACTACTATACATCAATAATCCAGGTATTTCTCAAGTCAGGTTTAAGAACAACTAATTCTTTGATGCAGTCAACCATTTCATTTTGTTTTCAACAAAAGGATTCAAAAGGAAGATGACACATCTGGATATACATTTTTTAAACAATATTATTAAATCTGGCCATTCAGTGAAAGTTCTCTGACTTCCTAGAAAAATCACAGAATTTGAAACAGAGCATATTTTAGAAAGGTACTCCAAGACAACTGCTAAAATAACAAATTTCTTGCAAGATATATATTGCTATCTGTTTCTCTTCAGACTTTAACAATATCAGGCAGTTTATATGTCTTCCAGAGAAGACTATAAACCACTCTGAGTCTAAAATCATTCCCAGTTAAATTCCCCCTAAAGCTTTAAAAGAGAATCACAGAACATACAAATGATACAGAAAAAGAAACAGATTAACATGCCCCATACATATATTATATGACCTACACTGACACAGAAAACAGTACTTCCAGATGGATACGGATACCATGCCATAAGGATAGTGATTAGTCATGATTAGTCAAGGTACACCATAATTCTGAGTTGCCCATGTCCCACAAAGAAAACTTTACTGAATGTCATGATTAAACCATTAAAAAAGTGCAAGTGAAGGTATTTTCTTCCTCTGTGTTTGGGTGATGGTTAATGAGGGATAATATCCAGATATTGAAACTTTGGTACCAGGTATTACCAGCATCTATGTCGAGTTTTATTCTTAATATCACACATTTCAGTGAGCATGAACAGAATTACTATGTTATTCCTGTCTGAGATTAGCTTGCTGCTCTCCCTCTTTCACTCAGCATTTGGTTTACATGCTAAAGCATAGAGGTTTTGTGCAACAGTCTTGGTAAAAGCAAAGTTGAAGAGTTTAGAAGCTAAGTGCTAAGGGAGTGTACAAAATACATGGTAATTTGCTCTCTATCTATCTGCTCTTGTCATAGGAAGAATACATGGCAAGTGGTCTACACAGAAAGCTATTAACAGAATATCTAAGGCAAAAGTCAGTGCTTTCCCTCACCACATGCATTCTCAAAAGAGTACAACTGCAGAATGATTGGTGGACAGCAAAACTGATTGCTATGATAAAAGAACTATGCAGCCACAATAATGAAAAAAAAAAAACCCAAACGACCAAAAGTTAATTAGAAAGTACTTGAAAAAATCAACTTGTTAATCAGATGGGACTAATGATGTTCATGCTGGGAGAGGAAGGGAAACAAATAAGCCAGAGAGCTATAGGTCAGACTGCTTATGTTTGATTGCTAGAACGTCCAGAAATGTTAATCAAGAAAATCATTCATACTCATCTGAAAGGCAATGATGTAGAAGGAATTATTGCTAGAGTCTGGTAAAAACTAAGTGTTTAACTTTTTTGTGCATGAGAAGGTAGCTGTCTCACTCTCCACAGGACTGACATGAGGCCTTGCCACAATCTCTTATGACATTTTTGGAGGAAAAACAAGAAAAAAGGGTTCTTCAGACACAAATAGATTAAACCAGAATTTGTTTTAACTGGGGAACAAAATATTTAGATATATTAGAGAAAAATTTATCAGTGCTTTCATATCAAAGGAATGGAATAGGAAATTTATTAAGAAGAGTTTTCTGGAGCCCTGTCAGGAGCAATACAAACAAAAATTATTCTGACTTTGGGGAAGGCTGTGGGATTACTGATTTCTAAAGCTCTCTCAACTATACTTTTTTTGATTCTGTAATTACTGATATTCTTATCTACATGAATGCCCTCACATTTTAAAATAAATCCTTTTAAGGGATTATTTTCAGGGATATCTTGTTGTATTTTCCTTCTAAATTTTAAAAAGGAACACTTCCTTTAGTTGATGTTAATTTTTTTGATAAAAGCAAATAATGAAAAGTGGTAAACTTATTTGCTTGCTTTCATGGCTAGCATTCATTGTCCAACAGGATTTTAAACAGATGTGACCAGGAAGGGTCAGTTATGCTAGGGTGTTTTGTTCTCTTAATGATGTCTTTTTGCATTTTGATTGCTGTGACATCAGTTAAGCAATAGGACATTCAATTAATCATTCAAATAACAACATAGAATATATATAAACTCTGTACAGAACATCCTGTATATATATTCTACAAATACACTCCAGTCTTAGTGCCTTTTAAGATTTGGTTGACATACTTTTGAGCAGATATGTTCATATTCTTTCTTACTCCTTACAGGAAAAATTATACATTCTTTCTGAGTATTACTTTGGTTTAGTTTGAAAATTCAGTGCTAATTTTTTTCAGGTTTTTTGTAATATTTTCACATGACTTTACTATCATTACCACAACCTTGGGGAACGAGAAAAATAATTTCTTACAGAAAAACTGGGCAAAGAGCTGACTTGAGTTTGTTTCTGTTCTGAGCATGACTCCATGAAGGCTGTGCACTCTATGTAATGATGTATTTGAGACGCGGTTAGCTCTACAGTTCGCATCTGAATGCACACTGCATGTATACCATATCCTCTGTGTGACTGCACAGAATCTAATGGCACCATGTGGAGACAAGGAATTTTCAATAGGATAGAGAATAATTTAATATTGCTTTTTTCATGTATGCACCAGTATGAATGCATTACATCTATAGGTGCCACAGGTTTGGGTGGGGTTTTTTTGTTGCAACACCAAATAGCAAAATGACAGTATAGCTCAGAAAAGAGAGCCTTTTGTGTAGTATTAGCTAGTCATAAAGAAAAATCAATACAGAGAAAACACTTTGAACTCAGGTTATAGATGTATGTGACCTTGAGTGATCTAAAAAAAAAATCGCATCAGCAATCAAAGCTAGACTATAACAAACTAAATGCTTTTCTTAGTCTTTTTGCCATGTTTTACAGCATGCTACTTTAAAGACTACCACCTTAGAAAGTAACAGCCAAACTAGCAGTAAAAATGTTGGTTTCAGCGAGATTGTTTTTAACAGATGTGCAATATAAGAGGAGATATCAGGAAGGTGGAAAGTTTGTAGCAGAGAGGAAAACTTGTCAGGGATGTCTGTACCTAAGCAGTCAAAGGTTAAGATTAATCATTGACAAGCATGTGAATATGAAGATATGAGAGAGGACAGTAATTATTGAGATAAAATAACTGAAAAACACCTGAAGTAACATGGAACGAAAAGGGCAGATATTAAAAAAAAAAAGCAGAAGATATTAATATCTGTGTGCTAAAGAAGTTTAAAACTGTATTTTAGAAAGTTTGGCAATACGAGTAATATATTAGCATAGTGTGGAAAGAAGAAAGAAAGAAAGAAAGAAAGAAAGAAAGAAAGAAAGAAAGAAAGAAAGAAAGAGAGAAAGAAAGGGAAAAAAGGGAAAAAAGGAAGGAAGGAAGGCAGGCGGGCAGGCGGGCAGGAAGGCAGGCAGGAAGGAAGGAAGCAGGAAGGAAGGAAGGCAGGAAGGCAGGAAGGCAGGAAGGAAGGAAGGAAGGAAGGAAAAGAAAATGGGATGAAAAGGATAAAATCCATGTATAAATATGACTGCTGATGTTAGCTAAAGTAGAAAGTTTGTGTGTTTAATATAGAGAAGAAAGTGAACTGACAGCTGAAGAAATGGAAAAAGACTGTCATTGAGTATAGTGGGCACTCCGACAAAGGAATACCTTCCAGCATGGGGACCAAAGATGGCAATTAATAACAATCATCAGGTATTGCTCTCTTCTACAGGTAACACAGAAAACTGAGTATCCCATTGCAGTTCTGCAAGCACTGATCTCTGTATTTGATGTACGGGCATGTGCATATGTAACTGTGATTATCTCTTCATGTATTTACAAAAAATGCAGCAGGATGCTGGTAGAGATTCCCTGATCAGCTTGCAGAAGCCTACCTATGAGACTCAGGCTTAATCATAAAGTCTTCAATCTGTCCATTGCCCTCCATATCCATTGCCCTCCATACCATGTCACCAGTATAAATCAGAAGGGATTTGTTAACAAAGGAGTAAGTGCAGAACCCATCACATAAGTATTACCAGTAACCAATGGTATGAACAGTGAAATTTTGTCCAGTCACGAACCCATAGTACATGTAAAAAAGTAAGTGTTTTCCTTGGACTGGTGCCCTCAAGGCTACAAGTGTCACTACCTATGAGAATGCATCCAGTGGTGATGTGTTTCATACTAACTATGTGGATTTCTATAAAGTTACTTTTGGTGTATGACACAGACTCATCTAGTTATTGTGAATGAGTTTGGAGATTGCAATTCTGCAGGACCAACTGCTGCACTCAGTCAAGGTTTGCTATGTTCCTGGACTAACAATCACATTAACTTCACTGACCCCATTAGATATATCAGATCACAAAATCCAGAGGGTGGAAAATGAGACTGAAATTCAATCAAAACACAACACAGATGAAAAGGCCACAACTGTTGATCTCAGGAGGTACAACCTTTAAAATAGACCTGAAGTACCACGTATTAAGTTATAGCAAATAATTAACAAACAATAAATTAGACTGCAAGATTCATATCCCAAGTATTACCCCATAAAATAGATACCAAAATATCTCTGCATTATTCCATAGGAACCAGAATTACTAATCCAGCCTTACCATAGTGTGTCCATGTCTGAGTGACACTCAGTGGTGGTTTGTTAAATGATTATGACATTACGAAGTCCTGATTAAACATTCCAAATTAAAAAAAGGGGGCATAATATCAGCCATGAAAAAAAGGAGTTTAAGCTGAGCAGTGGGTAAATGGAAGAGGGGGCAAAGAGGAATGTTTGGTCCTGGAACAGATTTCCTTGGCAAGATTCTGCTTCTTCTTAGCTTCAGCCAGGACAGGCAAGTTTTTTTTCAACACCTGGACAAAAAAGAAGTGGCATATCCTAGACACTCCAGTTACTAAAAGAGACACAATATAGATTCAGCAATTAAAAGCCTGATCACACACTCTGGTTCTCCATGATGAGTATGTATATTGGGAAAAAGAATACTTGGGTTTCTGGACAGAAAAGTTGACCAAAGAGAGGGGTTCCCAAAACCCTTTTCAGAACACTTAAAATTGAAAAGTATCTACCAGTGTCAACATCATGCTTTTCTTATTGCAAACATATAATTTCCAGTGAATGAAAATTGCATCTAAAATTGAATTATTAAAAGCTGAGGGTAACAAAAAACTTTCCATACTCAAGTTTGGATACAGAAATATGTAATTTTTAAAATATTTTTAGGCACTCCACAGACACCTACAGATACATATAAATTTTATGTTTCTGACAAAATGAGTTAATACCAAATAAAAATCCCATGATGGATTTTTCAGGCTCCAAGAAATGCACATTGAAATGTGCTACCTCAGGCAATGTTTCCTATTCTTGAGCTGTACAGACATTCTTCAAAACATGTGTACTGGCAGGACTCACACAGAAAAGCAATATATTCATCTGCATTTGACAGAGTCTGACATAAAAATACAACAAGATGAAAAAGTTCTAAACCTGCAAAATTTTATATATATTTATAAAGTAAAGCATAAAAAGAAAATGTTTTAAAATGTCTAGTTCCTAATTTTCTTTAAAAATCTTTACCATCTTTTACTCTTAGATTTTAGTAACAACTTTCAAAGCACTCACATTTATCTTTCAAGCACTCTGGTCAGGGCAAAGTACAGACACACAGACACAGGAAAGGAATTAAATTTTATTTCATGCTTCTAAGAAATAAAAATTCAAAATTTTATAAGTCTTTACCCATGAGAGAAAAGACACTGAAATAAACCTCCTCTAAAAGCTGTGTAAAGTTCCAAATTCTCATTTTTGATATTGCATCTTTCCGTGGGAAAAAAAAAAGGGAAAATGGCTTATTACTTGAGATTCCACTGGTTGTAGTTAGAATCCTTGCAGTTTTCCAAGGAAAATCAGCAACACAGCAGTTTTGACTTGACATTTTTACCCTTGGTGTTACTGAAATATAACAAAATTTTAAATTACAGTAGGATATAACACAAATGTCTTTTACAAGAAAAAAAAAAGATCATAGCCTAGAAAAATATATGTTAAATATAAATAAAATATAAAATAAATATAAATATAAATAAAATATAAAATTTATGTTAAAATTATTTGACCATGAGATAGGAAAACACCAGTATGTAGTCCAGATGAAAAGAAAACCCATTTTAGCAAATTATATGTGTAAACAGTACCACACTTAGACAGCTCTTGATTCAGAATAAGTATTCATCTGTTATCAATGCTGAAAAAACACCAGTGTCTAAGTATCAAATTGTGGGGCCCCAAATCCTTCTTCTCTCATTTCAGACTGGAAAATAGCTTGTGGGGCTGTTCTGGAAGCATGCTTGCAGCTGTGAGTGTACTCAGGTTCTGGAGTGTGACAGGAGGAAAATTTCTGTTTTCTCTAAAAGTATCAGCATATTTCCTTTGTAAAAGATTAGAGATAAATCTCAGAGCACTAAAAATCTCATCTATGTCAAACAAAGCCCTTCCTACATAACCAATTAAAGGTTAAAGGGTATAATAAGTGAAGCTTCAGGGTAATATGTATCTGAAAAGTCACTCCTGGGCAGACCTCATACTTTTTAAATTGCTTGGTCACTCTGGTCTTCTAGCATCATAAATATGTAAGACAGAAAATAATAGTGAGAGACTGTGAAAATCACACAAATCACTATAAGGGGTCCTTAATTCTGTAAAGACTTGTGTAGACATTTGTTCTCTAAAAATCTCACAAACCCACCTCCTATTTTAAGCCTTCTCCACATTTCCTTCCAGCTTATATTTCCATTTCCTTGCTTTGTCCTCTTGGAATGAAGAAAATCCTTTGGAATGAATTTGGGCTATGAATAGTACTTATACTAGTACAAGAACTTGTTTCATGACTCTTATCTGAAAAGCAAAAAAAAAGAGTAACTAGCATATGAGAGTGCAAACACAAAAGAGACATGCATCTTCTATTTCCACATTTTATATAAATCTAAAAGCAGATTTTGACATGAGAAGACATTTTAATTTTCACTGGAAGATATCTTTGCAAAGAAGAATATGTGAATTATAAACTGTTGAGCCTTGTGTCTCTTCATTCAACAATTTTACCCTAAGATAATTAAATCGAGGAAAAAAGCAGCCATGGACTAGATAATTTCTTTGAGTAAAAGACACAAAAATTTTGTAACACATGAATCATGAGCTTTTATGAATGCTATTAATAAAACAGAAAAGAAACTCACATGGCTGAAAAATATTAAGGTCATGTTAATAGGTCTTCAAGTTAAAGGAAGGGTACTTTACAAGAAACTTGGGGGGAACTCATCACTGATACATCTTGCAGAATTTGTTAAATCTGTTTTTCAAAATGATTCACTTATGCCTGCTTACTTTCAATGTCGTGACACTGTTTATTTACACATAAATTAACTTATCTTGTACAATGCAAAAATAGCCAATGCAAACATAAGGAGGCGTATGAATGCTTACACCCCTCTCACCCCTCGGAATCCTCTCCTCTCCTGATTTATCAAGTGAATTCTTGATGACTTCTCATAACATGTGTCTAGGAATTTCCACAAAATATATTGGTATGGTGCTCCAATTTTACAGTTCCCAAAAAAATATTCCATTTCTAATGTTCAGATCAAGCTGCAGACATCCTCTGTCCTCTAGGTCTGCTGCTGCAATCAGTCAGAGTCCCAGCAAGATACACATGGCTGTTTCATGTTTTGGAGATGCAATAACTCAGACTTTTGAAAACAGCTTTAAATAATGAGGCTATGGAGGTATCCAGAGTTACAATAGGAAAATCTTAATCATTTTCTCTGTAAAAGGGTGGATTTCAGACCACAAATCAATGGCAGTTGCACAGTGGCACTTCAGAAGAAGTCTAGATTATTATCATTACTCTACATTTCTCATACTGAAAGAAGAAAGCCTTTCTTATAGGTAGACACAAAATAGAAAATCCATATTTCACGAAACTCTCAGGCCAAATGGAGAGATGTAAACCCATCTATTTTTCCTTACAGATTAAAAAATATGTTAAAGAACCAGAATGGAAAGGTTGGTCCCATGCAAAGGTTTCCATGGAGGGATAGGTGAATAATCCTGTTATAACTTGGATTTTATAACAGGGACTTGCCAAAGAAACCAAAGAGTGAAAAACTTCAGTGAAAGGCGATTCTTACTGAAAAACAGGGAAGATGGAGTTTTTTGTTGGAAAAAAAATTTTTAAAAAGGCTTTAAACTAGTGAGAAGAGTAGAAATTTTATAAGTCTTTACCCATGAGAGAAAAGACACTGAAATAAACCTCCTCTAAAAGCTGTGTAAAGTTCCAAATTCTCATTTTTGATATTGCATCTTTCCGTGGGAAAAAAAAAAGGGAAAATGGCTTATTACTTGAGATTCCACTGGTTGTAGTTAGAATCCTTGCAGTTTTCCAAGGAAAATCAGCAACACAGCAGTTTTGACTTGACATTTTTACCCTTGGTGTTACTGAAATATAACAAAATTTTAAATTACAGTAGGATATAACACAAATATATTTTACAAGAAAAAAAAAAGATCATAGCCTAGAAAAATATATGTTAAATATAAATAAAATATAAAATAAATATAAATATAAATAAAATATAAAATTTTTGTTAAAATTATTTGACCATGAGATAGGAAAACACCAGTATGTAGTCCAGATGAAAAGAAAACCCATTTTAGCAAATTATATGTGTAAACAGTACCACACTTAGACAGCTCTTGATTCAGAATAAGTATTCATCTGTTATCAATGCTGAAAAAACACCAGTGTCTAAGTATCAAATTGTGGGGCCCCAAATCCTTCTTCTCTCATTTCAGACTGGAAAATAGCTTGTGGGGCTGTTCTGGAAGCATGCTTGCAGCTGTGAGTGTACTCAGGTTCTGGAGTGTGACAGGAGGAAAATTTCTGTTTTCTCTAAAAGTATCAGCATATTTCCTTTGTAAAAGATTAGAGATAAATCTCAGAGCACTAAAAATCTCATCTATGTCAAACAAAGCCCTTCCTACATAACCAATTAAAGGTTAAAGGGTATAATAAGTGAAGCTTCAGGGTAATATGTATCTGAAAAGTCACTCCTGGGCAGACCTCATACTTTTTAAATTGCTTGGTCACTCTGGTCTTCTAGCATCATAAATATGTAAGACAGAAAATAATAGTGAGAGACTGTGAAAATCACACAAATCACTATAAGGGGTCCTTAATTCTGTAAAGACTTGTGTAGACATTTGTTCTCTAAAAATCTCACAAACCCACCTCCTATTTTAAGCCTTCTCCACATTTCCTTCCAGCTTATATTTCCATTTCCTTGCTTTGTCCTCTTGGAATGAAGAAAATCCTTTGGAATGAATTTGGGCTATGAATAGTACTTATACTAGTACAAGAACTTGTTTCATGACTCTTATCTGAAAAGCAAAAAAAAAGAGTAACTAGCATATGAGAGTGCAAACACAAAAGAGACATGCATCTTCTATTTCCACATTTTATATAAATCTAAAAGCAGATTTTGACATGAGAAGACATTTTAATTTTCACTGGAAGATATCTTTGCAAAGAAGAATATGTGAATTATAAACTGTTGAGCCTTGTGTCTCTTCATTCAACAATTTTACCCTAAGATAATTAAATCGAGGAAAAAAGCAGCCATGGACTAGATAATTTCTTTGAGTAAAAGACACAAAAATTTTGTAACACATGAATCATGAGCTTTTATGAATGCTATTAATAAAACAGAAAAGAAACTCACATGGCTGAAAAATATTAAGGTCATGTTAATAGGTCTTCAAGTTAAAGGAAGGGTACTTTACAAGAAACTTGGGGGGAACTCATCACTGATACATCTTGCAGAATTTGTTAAATCTGTTTTTCAAAATGATTCACTTATGCCTGCTTACTTTCAATGTCGTGACACTGTTTATTTACACATAAATTAACTTATCTTGTACAATGCAAAAATAGCCAATGCAAACATAAGGAGGCGTATGAATGCTTACACCCCTCTCACCCCTCGGAATCCTCTCCTCTCCTGATTTATCAAGTGAATTCTTGATGACTTCTCATAACATGTGTCTAGGAATTTCCACAAAATATATTGGTATGGTGCTCCAATTTTACAGTTCCCAAAAAAATATTCCATTTCTAATGTTCAGATCAAGCTGCAGACATCCTCTGTCCTCTAGGTCTGCTGCTGCAATCAGTCAGAGTCCCAGCAAGATACACATGGCTGTTTCATGTTTTGGAGATGCAATAACTCAGACTTTTGAAAACAGCTTTAAATAATGAGGCTATGGAGGTATCCAGAGTTACAATAGGAAAATCTTAATCATTTTCTCTGTAAAAGGGTGGATTTCAGACCACAAATCAATGGCAGTTGCACAGTGGCACTTCAGAAGAAGTCTAGATTATTATCATTACTCTACATTTCTCATACTGAAAGAAGAAAGCCTTTCTTATAGGTAGACACAAAATAGAAAATCCATATTTCACGAAACTCTCAGGCCAAATGGAGAGATGTAAACCCATCTATTTTTCCTTACAGATTAAACAATGTGTTAAAGAACCAGAATGGAAAGGTTGGTCCCATGCAAAGGTTTCCATGGAGGGATAGGTGAATAATCCTGTTATAACTTGGATTTTATAACAGGGACTTGCCAAAGAAACCAAAGAGTGAAAAACTTCAGTGAAAGGCGATTCTTACTGAAAAACAGGGAAGATGGAGTTTTTTGTTGGAAAAAAAATTTTTAAAAAGGCTTTAAACTAGTGAGAAGAGTAGATGTAGAAATAGCTTTGGGGGTTGTGGAGATAATAGGTAATTTTCTTCAAACTGAGCACATAATCTCATATTTGTAGGGTCACTCATTCGCTGATTTTTTGTGTCAAATCTTAGTAAAATGTCTTAGTTAAGCAACATTTTAAGGAAAAGGATTTTTCCCAAGAGCATTAGCAGAAGTCTAGTCTATGTCATTACCTGTGTCCATGGTAAGATATGGAAATTTTTCAAAAAGCCAAAGGAGGAAGGAGATTTAATCGAATTGTGTCTCAGTTCAGATTGGAAAAAAATTGAAAGAAGTTGAAAAGGGAAAAAAGAAATACTCCATAAGAATCTCTGCAAGCAAGACAGATTTATGGGCATGAAAATTGTCTGTTCATGACAAACTTGAAAATTTATGTACAGGAAATATAACTCCTTTGACAAATTGATGTGATATACAGAGGACATGGAATAACAATGCATGCTTAGCAAATTTCCAACATTTTTTCGCTGTATTTCTATACAGAATGCTGGACCCTTCAGTATTACTTCTCTAGTTTCATCACCACACTTTGTAATGCAAATCAGTGTGCTACAAATCAATAAAAGAAAGTTTAACACAGAAAATCTAATCACTGTGATGGTAATGGGGAAGGTCTTAGGCTTTAGGAATGATATTCAGAACTATAAAATATCTTTTCCCTCTATTGTGTATCACATTTTATAAACATGAAACTGAACCTGTAACTTAAAATACCTTGCACACATTTTTTTCTTCTACTTTTCAGATATTTTGGATGCTTGAAGAAAGAGGAGTAGTTAAGATGGAACACGATGTTTAGATGTCACTGTGTAGAGGAAATCAAAGATCTCTAAAATAACAGCTACTTCTGAACAGGTTTTTATTAATTCATATATTTTGTTGGATTGCTTTTGGAGAAAGAAGTGATATATCAATTAGAAGGTATCATGTTAACAGCACAAAGAACAGTTGCTCCAGGATGCCACCCACCTACCACTCTCAAGCACAATGAGAATGCCAGTCATGTTGAAGTTTTGTCATGATAGCCTACTGAAGTAACCCACAATGTTCAATTCTTGATGTAAGTCATGATCACCTGCTTCTTCATCAAAACCAAATATCCAACAACAGGCTCACAAAGATCTCATTTTACCATGCATCCTGGCAAACAAAACCAAGAGCAAAGGCAGCTTTCTGAATGTTTAGCCTATGATTTCCCTGCTTGATCCTGTATTTTATCCTTCAAACAACAGTTGGAGTAAATATTTCTGAAGCCACCTGTAGAAAACATAGAGAGAATACACCTATCAAGCAGCAACAATTTTTTAATTATTCTTTCATGCTTCAGTAGCTCTTCCCCCTCATTAACTTAAAAGTACAGCCAAATTCAAATGTTGCATTCTCTCCATTTAATCTTTCATCCTTTTCTTCTCTGTCTTCATTGTTATCCTAACAATGCTCACATATCTGAAATGACTGTCAGGGTCATAGAGCTGTTTGTTGAGTGTTCAAGGAGGCTGTTGCATGGCGAAAGAATTGGCAAACTATTTTAGACTGAGTAAAACTGTATTCTTCAAAGAAAGATGATAAATAATTTTAGGTCATACTCTATTCTTAAATTGGATATACATGAATGAGACGTCATGATAGCAATATATTTCAAAGCACTCATGAGAACAAAAGAACTCCAATACCACCTAGTGTCAGCTGGGTACACTGTCCTTCACCGAACAAAATGGTGGAGAAAAAGGTAACCATGGTGTGGAGCCCTGAAAAGACATCCTGGGGGTGAAAGAGAGGTTTCTGCAGAAAGGAGTAATATACAAGAAATTAATCAAAAATAGCTTCCTAGACTGAAGCTGGTTAAGAGAAATGACTACTGTGAAATATAGCCTACAGAGCTAGCTTCTGGGGCCTTGCTAATAAAACGCAACTTTTTCTTAACCTTGTGACAGTGAGATAATGCTGAAGGACAAAATCTTCTTGAAGGCTAAAAGTGAGATAGAATTAACTCACTGTTTTGGCATCCAAAATCCCTGGACTGAATTTTTCAGTTCCAGTGCAGCCTAGCTGTGCAACTAGCAAATGAATTCTTCTAATGCATCAATCCAGTTCATGATAATCAAATGGAAATACTTGAAAAGAAATAGCTTAAAATTTTTATTTCTCCTTCCTTCTTTTCTGCTTCTGAAGTCCTGGTGGGAAAATGGATTTGTCCATGTTCTTTGAGAATTACATAACATGCTATATAGGCAGTGAGGGGTTTAGGAGCTTCTGGAATAAAAACAAAATACCTAGTACTTTCTGAATATAATTTTTTGATATCAGTTATAATAATTTATCATTTCATGAAGAGGTATGCCAAGTTCTTGCTAACCAAAAACTTCATATCCAAATCCATTTTCTAATTATATGTCTTATATTATTCTCTACTTACTGTTCCCTCTTTTAAATAAACACATTGTACATTTTACTATCGTACACCTAATTTAATATTTTAAACATTCCAGTCCTGTAGAAAGAAACACATGCAGGGATAAAATGTGTCACAAAACTTTCCTCACAGCCTGACTCATCTCCAGCACAAGATTATCTGTGATGACTGGTGCTGTTTTGTCAGTCAGACGTCACTTTGTCAGTGTCTCTATCCTGGCTTCCTCCACCTTTCTCTTTTTTTTTTGTCTAATTCAGGACATTCTTATCCTTTAAACTGGAATCATGTCCTTGCTAACAATATCCGTAACTCAACCCCTGTGTTTAAAACTTTCTTCATAGCACTGAATTTTCCATGTTCTCTTTACTAAAAAATGACAGTTGATAACTTTATTTTAACCCACATTTTCCTATCATAAAAGTAGCAGACAACATGAAAATCAAACAAACTTGGAGGAGGTTTCTGTACAGGACTGCAAGTCTCCCATCCAACATATTTTCCTTTCTCCCAATATCTGCTAAGGCTAATCCCCTCTGTCCTCTGTTACTCAATTCCCAAAACACAAATTACCACCTTGTAGGACTGGCTTGGATTGTCAGGGAAGGGAAGGGGAAGGGAAGGGGAAGGGAAGGGATGTTTTCCATATTGATTTTGCACAGTATAAGAGGAAAACAATTCAATATCATGGCAGAAACGTTAGAAATTTGGAAAACTTCCCTGTTCTCAGGGATGCACAACCTCCAAGATAGATTGCCTGGGGACATCACAGACTTTGCTGTCCTGGATATTTTTAAAAGCAGTACTAAGAAAGAACCCTAGGGAAAAATGTGGCAAGGGCACAATTATTCTTTCCTTTGAGCATGTCTCAAGTTTATAAGAGTGATGAAAGAATAATTATCAATCTGATAATCCCTCAACACCCTGCCAGCCACACAGGGAAGATTAACATCTAGATGATTCAAGCTCCATTAGAAACTAATCAAAATCAAGCCAGTTGAAAGTTATTTTAAGGTAAATTATCAAGGTTAATGACCTGCATAAAATATTCATATTTTAATGCATTAACAGTTCTTTGGATGATTTTAAGCAATCCATTGTGGCTCTTATTGTATTCCAGACCAATAAATTTGTAACAGTAATAGCCATTACTGTAACAGAGTAACACTCATTTTCTGCTCTTGTATTACTGGATTCTTTTCAGTTGACAATTTTATTGAAACAGCTAATTTAAGGTAAGGAAAAATATGACAGACAGCACAGTTTTCTCTTTAAATCAACAAATGAAATCTCTTCTTGACAATAAGAGGTCTTTGTATTATTTGCACCAACAAAAAAACAAAATTAAGATAACAAAAAGCCACTTAACAGTCACCCACAGCAAACATGAAATTAGATCTGACAGACCACTTTCTTGCTAGTGAGTGGAAAACAGGATGAGATTTTAGCATCACATTTTTAGGGCAAATAGGGGAAAAGCAGATTCAGGTTGAGGAACTGAAAGACCTCTAAACCCAGTGCCCTTTTGTCACAACATTTTGGTCTCCATCCCTAGTGTCTCCAGATGCAGCAGAATCCCATGGGAAGGCAGGTCCCTTTGGGGCTCTGCCTTTTGCCCTCTGGGCTTACCCCTCGATTGCTGTGTTAATTCAGACCAAACCCATCAGCAGAATGGACTAACATCTGCCTGCAGCTGCTGATGTCTGGAGATGAAGATGGAGCAGGCATTCATTTCTGCCACTCTACCTGATGGCTGATGGGGGTCACCATGTGTTCAAGTGCTACTGTGAAAATTGACAACACCCTTCTGCCAGAGGCCTCACCTAGTGTCACTTCAAATTCTTTCAAGGTCAAAATGAAAATTATAACCCAGTGTATCTTTTACAGCTGTTTTGTACACTTCTTTTTCAGGTGTGTATCTATCAAAAATGGTTTGTATGTAAAGTACATTTTAGTTGTCAATATTCTTTCTCATGTAAAGAAAACCAATTATTTGCAGTAATTCCAAGATCAAAAATTGCAAAGAAGGTTTTTTTTAATTTGAAAGATTATTTAATCTGAAGCTTGTCTGCAGAGGTTTTGCGGCCTTGAAGAGACTTCTAAGAATTGACTTAATATTAGCAGAACATCATTTTAATGATATTCCAAGTAGAAAACATTAGAAGGGCCATTTTCTTTAATTTGATATGATGCTTTTGTAAGAGCAACAAACTGACTAAACAAGCAGTAACTTGTGCAGATGAACTCCCACTCTCCACAGATTTACCAGCTGTTGCATGATGAAAGATGAAATGCTAGATTAGGGGAGTGCATACATCAACTTCAAAGTTACCTCAAGGGTTAGAAAACACAAAACAACAACAGAAAAAAAACACAGAACAGAAAAGAAAAGTACAGAAAAAACAAGCTTTCTACACAATGGCCCACTGCCTAGAAACCAGCAGTGGCATCCTGTGAAAAGCATCCTCCTCTCCAGTAGAGGAGGTGGTGAGAAGAGGGAAAATGATGAAAATTAACCTTCGTTCATTCCTTCTTAGTATGATTACAGTTTTCATTGAGACTAACATAACACGCCAGCTGGTAGTTTCTGTGTATGGCACTACTACTGCTGCTATTATCATTATTAAATAGTCTACCCTAGAGGTAGTGAGGTAGGCATCTAACTATTAGATAATGTTTATTGGAAACTGATATGATCCATTTGCTACCAACTAGGCACTATATTTTCTAATATGAATTTATAAGCTAAAAGCTATGAGGCAAAGGGTAAAGGAATTTTAGTCTACAATTATGAATCACAATCTTGAAAGAAAAAAAGATAAAAAGGCAGAGAAAGAGTGAGATGATTTAAACATCAGTGGCAATCACTATCCACAAGAAACAAGAGCCAGCAAGGTTCAGAGGAGCAAAGCCCAGGGAAGAGAGCAGCTGGGCAACTGGTAGAAAGCACAGCCAGGAGTCCTGTGGGTGTGTAGATTAAAGACTGCGAAGTAAAAAGGTGTGCTCTGGAATTGCAGAGGGAAGTCTCATAGTGTCACAGATGCTAAGGCACTGAAAGTACTGTGAAACAGCACAACAGCAAAATGCACATTTTTACCACAAAGAAAACAAAGCAAAACCAAAATCTTCAAAGATATTACAATTATTATTTTATGCTTCTGTAAGAAATTAGACAGAAACCACTTGAAATCACCACCAGAAAAGAAGCAGGAAAGGGTAAAAGTAAAGTGATATTAATTTCACAGGAGCTTTACTCAAACCAGAACACCATGAGAATATCTGTGATGTGCTCAGACACTCAAGGAAATGAGCCCTTATCCCAAGTGTCAGCATCCCAGTGTACCTCCTAGCAGCAAAGACAGAAAGCCAGACAAGAAAGACAAGAAAGTTAATTCAGATGAAGCTATCACTGACAGATAGAAATTAAACAGCTGGTTTTGGCCTGATCCATATCACTCTAAATGTCCTCCTTTTACCTGACAGAAGCTTGCCCTTCAACTTCATTGCTGCCAAGTGGGATCACATTTAAATTCGATGTTTCTTGATGTAAGAGAAAAGGAAAGTACCTGAAGCAAGTGTTTCCAGGAAAGTCTTTTTCTTTGAATGTTTCTCATTACCAAGGAGAGATAACAAGGGGTATCTTTGTGGCAGCTAACTCTTTGTAAGTCACATCAGAGAGAGGGCTTTTATAGAGAGGGCATTTGAGTCAGTACGTTCTCCCTGTTACCACAGTGTCTTCCTTTCTGCTTCCCCTCCCTTTTCTTTCCCCTTCCACTTCCTAGCTACAAGACTGGTCATGGTTCATTAACTACTTTATTCTGGTATGAACAATTAAAGAAAATTGATACATAAATCTCAAAATAATGTAGACCTGTCTGTGTTAAATTAAGTTAAATCAATATGTACACTAAGGGCTTATTTTTTGTTGTTGTTTTTTGTTGTTTCTTGCTTTACATTTTGTTTCAGTGTTATTTGCAAAAATGCAAGAGAGGTATCTGATAGCTGGGAATAACCTCAACTCCTCACATACAAAACCAAAATCCCTGCTTACTATCACTGGCTTATAGTTTTTCTTTTTCTTCGTTAAAGTTGGTCTTCATTTTAAAGAGAAGATCAACCAACGTAAAACTATTTGTAGCTGATCTATTGCCAGGTTATCTCAAAATGAAGCATGATGCTCCCTTGTTCTCCTTAAAGCCATAGACCTTGTATCCAGCCCCTGTTCAGGGGCCCAGAAGCAACCACTCACGTGTGTTGAAGATCCCATTTTCAATGGTTGTTACTGCTAATAAGTAAAAGACAAGGGAAATAACAGATGAATGATAAAGAACCCCTTTCTGTGTTCCCAGTGTGCATTAAGATACATCTTTTTCTTAGTAATGCAGACATAAAACCCACAGTTAGTATGTTGCCTCTAAAATTACAGAAGACTGTACTATGCCCAACAATGAGAAATCAGTGGTGCTGTAACTATTTAAGAGTTTATACTCACAACAGCTATTTTTTCTATTAGATTTAGATGAATTTTCTTTTAATAATTCTGAAATTATGACCATAACAAACAGTCTCTTTGCTGAGGAGGAAACTTGGATTCTCTTTCATCTTTATTATCAGTGTTGTGTAAACTCAGAAAATGAGACATTACACAATACTGGAAAAGACCATCAGATCTCTTACTGATGATTTAATCACATACAAAATAGAAAAATAAATAAATCCCAGAGTCTGATTCTGTTACTTATGGCCATAGTAATTCTTACACCAAAAGATCCTGAAATAATTAGGAAGTGTTCACAAACTCTGAGTGACTAGAGGAAGTAGAGATGCTTTTCCAAAGATTAAACTGCTTAAGAGACTGGCAGGGCTAAGATGGC
>NW_008238355.1:1740226-1742510 GCF_000691975.1 Corvus brachyrhynchos
GACATTGACAAACTCAGTTCAGCAGACCATGTGGACTTTGCACAAGTACTAGATCTGAAATTTCCTCAGAATTAAGCATGTCTTCCTTTGGGTATGGCTACCCATCAAGTCAATCAGCATGCCTGCTTTAAAATTCTGAATAAAGACATGATAGACCAGAAGAACTAAACATAAGCAAATAAATTATCTAACCATGCAATGAAGCTGTATTAAAAATGATCTGGAATTCCAAGGGAGGAAAATGATCACAAAACACAAGAATATCAAAAGTGTATTGTCTCAGCATATATAATTCTCTCGCACCAACTCAATCACCAGATTTCATAAATTTCAAATTTATTTCGAGACAATCTATCCCACATTTACATTCTTGCCGCTGCCTCCAAAGGAGCTAATACTGTTAGAGGAAAAACCAAGAAAAGACAGGTGGGGCCTAATCCAGGGTTATATTTCCTTTCCATCTGCGTAATTAGCATCCCTGTGATACTCAGCAAAACCAGAAAGACATCAAAATGAGATTATAAACAATCCTGAAACCTCCCTGGCCCAAAAGTGAGTTGAGGGTCTCTATTATCTTTCATGATCATCCCTCAGCCATAGCTGAGGTCTTTTCCAATCTAAAAAATCCTGTGATTCTGAGATCACTGATTTACACCCAGGATTGATGCAGTGCCCATTGCACTGCTTTATGCACCTTTCCCTTTGCACACAGGCAAAGTGCAACACCACAGACTACACCCACACACACCGAACATATAGTGGGCTGCTTATGGACTTTGTTTTGTCATTCTGGTCCCAGAACACACAGGCTGTGCAAGTTTAGATGAAAGGTCCAATACGCTTCCTCTTTGCATGGGCCCAGTGACAGGAGCAGGCATGGCTGGGAATGTGGAGAGCATTTTTCTCGATCCCCATCCAGTGCCTTCAGACCAGCCCAAATGAAGTAGTTAGAGTTTGCTCTGTGCAACACAATGAATTATAAAGCTGGCATCCAGTAAAGAGAAGGAAAAACTACATGCTTATTAATGGATTATTTTTTTCTTTTTCCATGATAAAAGTCCCAAATATAATGGGGTCCTCAGGTCTTATGATAAAGGTTATTACAGAGAGCAGAGGAGAATGGGTAATAGGTGTCCTTTGCTGTACATATATTCTTATAATTTTAGCAAACAGAATTTTTAAATGAATTGTGTCTTTTTGATTCAGAATTACATTTAATCCCTCATGGCTTGGTTTTGGAGTCCTTGCTCTTACTGCATAGTAATGTATGGAGCTGTTGTCTCCCAGCCCTGTCCTGAATGTTAACCTCTCACAGCAATACGTGAATCTTCCACCTTAACTAATAAAATAAAGTTACTTAAATCAGTGAAATCAAATGTTTCATGTTCTTCCATAAATGTGATAGCAGTTTATGATGTACAGGCTCAAATATATCTCCTTTGCCAAAGTTGCCTGTATATCTCAGCAAATCAGATGGATTGTTTCAATCATTCACACTTTCATTCCATCTTGTACCAGACAGGTCAGTCAGAGAGAGGTAATGAGCTCACCTTGTTGCACATGAGATATTCACCGATAAATTAATATTCAAACTCTGGCAGAAGGAGTGTGTAGGAAGAGCACCAACTGATTTTTTTGACATTTTATACTTACTCCTTTGTAACACATAAAGGAATCAGCTTTGTTCTGCACTGAAAATGTAAAAGTCATATGTTTGAATGACCACTGAAAATGCAGTTTTGTATTAAAGAGTCATAACTAGGAATAAGTTGATCCAGAGTGAATCTCATTGCTGAGTCACGTAACAGCTGTTATTGGCTTGCAAAAAGACACACTTATTTTGTTCTGTTCCCAAGAATTGAGCAGTCTTACTGATAAGTTTTTAGGCCAGATTGACTTATATAGGAGTGGGAACTAGGAGCATAAATGGTGCTTATCAGCAGGTCAATCTGTACGTTTGTCTCTTTGAATGAAGTCCTGGTCCCACTTATAGTAACGATGTTGATATTGTCGGGAAATTTTTACATCTTTCTTTGGATGAACAGTACCTAACACCTGGAGAAATCCATTTTGTGACCTCTGAATCATTCACCTCCGTATGGTGGTTCTGGGTTAGTTGTGGGTCTGCTGATCCTAGAGGTTTCTTCCAAACTTAATGATTCAATGATTCTACAAAAGGGATTTTTTCCTGGTGTCATAGGTTAGCAAGCATAGTCCCAGAAGGGATGTCCTTGCTAAGGGGTGCTTACAGCTTCCTCTGTGACCTGACAGAACCTATCAGCTG
>NW_008238355.1:1743265-1755511 GCF_000691975.1 Corvus brachyrhynchos
AATGGACTGAACAATATTTGGAAGTGGGCAGCTGTCTTGTTGTGGTAATGTTTTCATAGCACGAGCAAGAAGAGACTTCTCTTTCTAAATGGACTGAACAAGGTTATTATGGAAGTGGTAAACAGACTGAACATCTTAAGGGTTGTCTTTTTACATTGTCCGTGGGAGAAGGGAGGAAGGGGAGAGGAGGAGGAGAGTTCTGAAGGTATGGTATATTTTTTTTTTTTCCTTCTTTTAGGTCTGTTAATAAACTTCTTTATATTCTTTCATGTTTGGTGCCTGCTTTGCATTTCTCCTAATTCTTATCTCACAGAAGATAAACAGTAATGAGTATTTTGGACCAAACCACTACACTAAATTGGTGTTTCTGCCTGGTTACAAACCGAACCCACTACACCTGGCAACAAGTATGAGTGGGAGAAAGGTAAAACAACAGTCAAAAATGCTGGAAAAAAGGGTTCTAATCCACTTCAGTATTTCTAAAGTATCTGAGATGACGGCCTGTACCGTCCATAGGTGCACAGGAAGTTCATAGCCACGGTTTTATATGCACAAAACCATGACCTGTGAAACCACCTTCTTACTCACTGTGTTCATCCCCGCTGAAATTAACTGGATTTTGTACATAATGGCTTGTGATAAAGGGAAAAAAAACAAGAACCCCGTGAAGTTCACCTGAAATCCTCTAGGTCCAAATTAAAAATCCAATGAAATTAATAATTCCTTTCAAAGATATGAGTGTTCTTAAACTCAACATGCATACAATACAGAGTCAGAAGCCTACTAGCATCATGTCAAGTCCATGGTAAGCCTTTAGGAAAAAGTAGTTCAGAGAGCATTCTGACTAGCTTGTCTTGATTTCTGTATACATGGCTGAATGAGAAGTTATACATAAAAAACAGAAATAAATTATAAATAATACATGTTTTTTGCACAGTGAAAATCTGAAGAGATTTAGACTGGTAAATAAATAGTACATCCATAGTTCTTGTGTGGATACAGAAAATGTACTATGATTTTCTAAAGAATCAAAAGTAAGGGAGAAGATCTTTCAGATGAAAATACCTGGATGTACACAGAAGATATTTATAAACTTTTGTTTATTTTTAAACAGTTTTGACATATGACATTTGGGTTTTTCTTCCTTTTCTCTTTCAAACATTTAATAACTTCACTGTTTGTTTCATTGGCCTATACATTATTTTAGAGAGTGAGATATTCTGATGGTGATACTTGGAATTTTGCTTCATGAAAAAGGTCAGCTCCAAGATGCTCATTTGTTAAAGGAATCAAAATGCCAGTGATAAAATTTTGCAAGATGTGATGTATCCATGTACCAAAGGTCATCCCTCCAGAGAGTACAAATTGGTCCAGCTCTACTGAAATAGATAAATTTATATCAATGTTTATCATTTGCCTTACAGAAACTTAGTTGTCATGTCAGGTGGTAAAAAATAAAGTGGAAAGACAGTAGCTTTACTGATAACAGAATACTAGAAGGGACTTATATACAAGAGGACATCATAATCTTACCACAGTCTGTAGACATTTGCCCTAGACACCAGCCAGGAGCAATAGATCCCCCACAGCTGGAGTTCTAACAGCACTTCTCTCACATTTTATAAGAAGTACATTTTTCCTCACATAAAACACCTACCTTTCAGATTTGTATTCAGTGGTGGAAAAAAGTCATTTGCTCCTATTGCAAGGTTGTATTGTTTAGGTTTTTTTCCTTGTGATCACACTTCAATATTTGTGGTTCAAAGAAAAACTGAAAATTAACTGTCAACATCTGGAAATAAACGTGGTATGGACCGATGCCTGTCTTCCATTTGCATGACAAGATATTCCTTCACTTGGCTCAGAATGAAGAAAGTTAAGCCCCTGATCTTCAAAGAGAAGCCTCACCAACCTGCTCCAAACCTTTCAGATGATGATCTACCAGCTGTGACTATCCAAGAGCAGATAAAACAAATTTTCTGCAGTACACCAGAACTGGACAAACTAAGAAGTCTTATGGAATACTGCTAAATGAATACTGGCGGGGGGGGGGGGAGGAGAATCTGTACTGGTTTATTTTCAATGGATCTAACTCAGCTGGGGATATATGAATACAGTTAGTGGCTTCTTATATGAGAGAACAGTCACATCAAGAAAGCAAAGACAATATTTCAACCAAGAAACAGTGATTTCAGACAGAAACTGCAAGTACTCAAGATGAGAAATTGTATCAGATCCCTTGTGGGATAAGAGATTTCTTCTTAACCCTGCAGAATTGCACTGAGTCAACGAGTCTTACACTGTCAGGAAGCCTACTCTTCAAGCATCTTCTTCACTGAGCATTCTCCCTCCAGAGAGCTGCTCTAAGATTGTTGAATTTTTTCTAAAAATGGATATTCAAGAAAGGTGCTTTTCTGGGGCATATTCTGTACTCCTACAAATGATCAGAACCATTCTAATGAATGCCTTTTGCCACTGAGAAGAAAAAAAAAAAAAAAGGAGAAATTAAAATAAATAAATAATAACCATTTTCTCATCAGTCACATTATTCTCCATAAAGCTAAGAATTCCAAAGTCCCATACACTTGAAAAGTTCTATTCATAAGTAATAAAATCAGGTTTAAAAAGTGTAGAGCACCTAGGATACTCCTTTAACTATTTACACAAATCATTTACCACTGCATTCATTAAACATAGACAGTAAAATCAGACCAATTAGTTTCACAGTGTTCTGCAACCTTACAATTTTAATAGGAATGAAACCAATCAGGTGAATAGAAATGCAGTACAGTTAAATAGAAATTATCCTTAAAAAGAGAGAAGCAGATCTCCCCACTTCTAACTAACCTCAAAGCATGCTGTGCCGGAAGTACAACCCCGTCACATTCTATATTTTTCCAAGACCAGGTATTAAGATTAACCCTTTCATGCTTCCATTATAGCTGGAAGTAGTTAACAAAACAGTCTCAGCAGACAAGACAGCAGGTGGAATCTGTATAATTCTAGAATCATTTGCATGTTTCTTTCCATGTCTACTGCCTAAAATCATCACACTCTGCTATGGATTTCCACTAATATGGAACAATGTTTGTGTTAAACCCTTAATAGCATTTATTTTACAAAAAGCATATGCCTTTCTGCCTCTGGGAAACATGAAACACCAGTTTCTGCCCTCTCTTTCATCATTTTTCAGTCAGTAACCACTTCAGTGTCTTCAGCAGTATTTCACCCTTGCAAAATGGACTGAAGGCAGAGTGACATTTCTAGAATACAAAATGGAGAGTTTTAAATTTATTTCCCCCTGACATTAAGTGTACATTTTGAACAGTGAGTCCTGATAATTATTCCTTTTTATCCTTATATCAACTTACCTTTTATCCACATATTCAACTTATGTAAATATATCCCTTTCCCTTCAATGTAGGTGGCTGTGAGGAAAAAAAATTTTTAAAAGCATGCAGCAGCATTCTGTGCTGCTTAGGAAATGACCAGTGCTTTGCTAACAAAGGGCTGCAGTCAGCCTACTCTGCTGGCTGGGATGGTTTGCCAGGATGAGCTGTGACTTGGGCCGGGTCTATCTGGTACGGCAGACAAAGGCATGCAGTATTCCAAAGCTGTGCTTCTGTGGAGCACTGCAACACTGTGCTGATGGAAATGCTGGTCCAGGCCCTCTGAAGCACAGTGCAGTGTCAGGTCAGGGCTGTACCTTATCTTCCAAGCCCTGCCTTTTTCCAAGGTTAATCAGCTTCTTAGTAGCACTTTTTTCTTTTAAGCTGACTGCAGGTGCATCTATGATCCATGCACTTGTATGGCATGAGGACACTCTGATAGTTCCAAGTATAGTCTCTCACGTAATGGGAAGATTAAGCATAAACACCTCTGAAATGGGGTGAATTGCCTACGAGTCATGAACACCGCCTACATAATCCTGATCTAATATGACAGATCAGGAAGTTAATTAAAAATTATAAAAGCTCAACTGTTTAGCATGGTGTTTGTTGCAAGCAAGCCTTCTTTCCACTCCCTCCACCTTCAGTACTTACTCAGCAATTTGACAACTATGCATTTACACAGCATCCATAATGCAGCACAAGCTGAAATTTTTCAAGCACACCCAGAACAGCAGACTGGTGTGGCAAGGGTAATGCATTAAAGATTTTATAGCAGAAGCACTATATTACACATTTGTAACAGCTTGCCAGTAATGCTTATTCTGTTCTTTACGCACACTGCATGCATCGTTATCTTGACATACAGTCACTAGTAGGCAAGAAGAAAGGATACTGTCAGTTGTCACATGCTATTTTTTGCTGGGACTTTCTGAATTGTTGCAGAAATAAAGTTTTATTATACACCAGCATATATTCCAGATACAGCCTTAAATAATCCAATGAAAAGTACAATTCTTCAGGATTTACCTTTGCATATTAGACCCCAGCAACAGAGTAAGGGTTAAAATTTTGGGGCAATAAATCTAGTCACCAGCTGCAATACTGTTTGAGAGAAATCCATTGCTGCTGTTGTCATAAGGCTGGATAGGCTTCTTAGGCAAATCACAGAAGAGTTAGACTGCCCTGGAGCCAGGACAGAGAGCAGGCAAACATATATTTCACAATTGCTGTAGGTAGCTGTGGTAGCCCACTGCTGGATTATCAAAGAAGCATTTGTTGTTTCTGCAATTAGAGAACTGTGGAGATATTTAGCACCTTGGGGGGTTGGGGAGGGGAGAGGAGGGGGGAGGGGCTGAGATAATACTAATGGGTATACTTAGAGTAGAAAGGTATGATAAGAAAACTAAAATATTCAAAGCACCAGTTTCCTATGCAGAGAAAGTCAGTGTGCAGTTTGACAATCCACTGGTAGTTCATGCCATCCTTCTTATGCCATCATCCTTGTCTTGCAATAGGATACTCTGTCATATTCTCATATCAGCTCTATAACTCAAGAAAACAAATTTCTTTAACAATGTCTTTTTTTCAGAGAATTGAGAATATTTTTCAACTTAGGAAGCTTTCCTCAAATTCTTAATAAAAAGCCACATGAATGTACTGCTGTACACAGCACCTTGAGCAAAATAAAAGATGTATTTATCCATTTTTTTAACCAACTCTTATGAGTTTGTCTGATATTATTTTCATCCTTATTATGGTTTTACTTCATCCTGAAAAGCAGAAGAGCTGCCTGCATAGCTACAAGAAATATTGCAATTATGGTATCTAACACCTGATAAACACTGGAAATATATCTAGGTTTGATACTAAATTTCTAAATTTTTTTTGCAGACCTGAAAAAGAGCAGCTTCTTCAGAAAAATGCTCTGAAAAGCACGTGAATGTTAGGAAACTCCCCATAAGTCTCACCATTTACCTTTTAAGTGTGCCTGAACCTGATTTGTCTGTCACTGAAAACCGAATGTGTTAATACTCAGGTTGCTTATATTAATTATTGACAGTATAGGTCTGCCATCAAAGCATTATCAAAGACTGTTAATGAGTTCGACAGACTCAAATTATTTGATTCACCGGCCACTAGATAGAATTGAACGTATTAGGCTGAAACAAGGCATTATGACAGAAACACTTGTGGACTCTTGCCCAAATTCTTGCCTTATTCTGTTTTGTGTAGATGCAGGTAATTTACTTTACTGCATTTACTTACTGCATTTGCTGAATTGCAGTATTTTAGAGGAAATGGATGGTTTTCTGAAATGTAGATCAGTTTCTTAGAATAATTTTCTCCCAGGCAAAAAAAAAGACACACAAATACACACAGACACACACACATAAAAAATAAAAATGTGGAAGAGGGGAAGAGTAAACAATTTAAAATAAACATATATGCTTCAATTATTTCTGGATGATTCTTATGTTTTGCTGCTACCAAGGTGAAATATTTTCTTGGGGAAAAAAAAGGCAAAGGCCAGCTGAAATAATACTGAAACACTAGTTCATTTGGGGATATAAAGACTTCAGAGCCTGTTCCATAGCAAAGACTGAGAGATCCCTGAACTCTAGTCCAGCAGAAAATATAAACTTCAAGTTAAACTATTTCAGTGCACAATGTGATTTTCAGTGGAAGATGAAACTACAAAACATGCGTTCTAACTGTCACTAGTTTGTGCCCATGACCTGTGCTACTTCTTCAAGCTACTTAAACAAAACTTGTTTTCATATTCCACTTTTCACTTAAGATAAGAGAAACAGGTTAAAGTTACAAAAGCCCTTACTATTTCTAAGGAATTACTAAGCATTTTACTTAGTTTTCTTTGATGTAGTAAAATCTAAGTGATGAAAAACATGTAAATGGTAAACAAAATATTGGGCATTCATGTAAAACTACCATAAACTTGCACTTGACAAATTCAATTCTAAATACTGGCATTTATAATTAATTGTAACATGATTAGATGCACAACAAAATTCTTAAGGAAAAAAAAAGTCACTCATTTTGAAGAAAAGCCTTCTAGACATAAAAAGACTGGACATTTTCTCATTATCTCAGTTACAAGGATTCCTGTACAGACAACTCGATTTCTCCCTAGAACTAGAGAGTGATCAGATTCTTGTGAGTCTGAAAGGAAATCTAAGACTGCATAATCTTTTCCACGGAGCAATTCATTCTGTTGTTTTGATTGGCAGACTACAACATAGAGATTTCAGGCCTTGGTTCTGTCTTCTGTAGTTTCATACTCTGACTTCTGTGTTTGGTTTTGTGTTGACTGAAAGAAGAGCCATAAAGTTTTTAAAGGAAGTCCACAGATGTGATAATATTTGAATTATATTATTTGTACCTTACTGTTATATGAACAACTACAAAAATAATGGTTTGCACTCAGATCACCAGAGTAAAGTAGAATTTTGTACTTATGACTTTCTAGAAAGTAATACCCAAACGATACTAAAATTAAGAGTCAAAAAAACATAAATGAAGTAACATATACAGTCATTTTATGAAGTTAGAATAAGCTACAATATTTTTATTTGGGAAAAAAAGGACAGTAAAGTGTAGACTTCAGTCAGCAAACTCAGATAAGATGCTGATGACTTTGGTTTAGACTGGATCACAAAGATTCCAACACAAAAACCAGATCCATCAAATAATCTGGATTAAAGCTATAAGACATACAGCACAATCTATTGTTCAATACTTTTTTCACATAGTACATTAAAGATTTGCAACTTTCCTTCCATAAGCTTTGTTTTCGTAGCCACCATATTGACTGTAACTGACTGCACTTCTTATCCTCAAAAACTTTTGAATATCTTGTTCAAAACTTTTGAGAAAATCTGATCGATACTGAAGTCTGAAAGGTATGAAATTTCTATAAATACCCTAAGAAGGCCCTAATTTATACACTGAAGCAGAGAACAGTATGATTTTAATACCAGTACATTCTGTTTAACGTTTGTTGGCTAATCAACGTGGTTATCCCAGGCCATTCGTGCCCTTTCTTAGTCAGCCGGCAGCAAAGAGATTAAATTTAGAGGGTTATAAGGGATGGTTTAGAGCCTCCTGCACAAGAAAAGTAGTGTTATTTTGGCATCAGAGAGAAGAAAAGGAGTACTTCAGTGTTCAAAGAAGGAAGAAGAAGGGTACTGGTGTACCTAATGCATAGAGTTGAGTAAGAGATCAAACTTCATGAGCTACAGGTGGAACAATTTATTCTTATTTTTAATCATAAGGTAGGAAGTGGTAATATTATCCTCATATGCGTATGAGTTCACGTCCTGTTCATCAATACTTGTGTTTTGTTGAGGAAGAAATCTTTTTGGCAGCCTCCCCAGAGATATGTATTAGAAATTACCTGTAAATCTTTTTTTAAATTGTATATTCATAACTAGAAATACACATTTTATTAATAGCTCAGTAGTAAATAGATTTATTTATGCAAGGTTCATTGGTACACTTGGAAATTTTTTATCCTGGTTATTCAAATGGATCATCTTACCTCATACACACTATAAAGATGGAAACACCTGTTTTATGTATCATGCAGAAACATAATTTAATCCCTTGAAATTATACCATAAAATGTATTTTTCATAATAAAAGTTTTTACTGAAAAAATATTTGATATGAGGCATAAGTTTTTTGACATGATTTTTTGTTTGGTTGGTTTTTGGGGGCTTTAAGGAGCAGGAGGTAGGGATTCATTTTGTTTTTGCCAAGATGCTTTTGAAGAAATGGGCATAAGGCAGCACTGAGTTTCTGAGCATCATTTGGTCTCATATTTTTTCTGAATCCATTTACACTATGTCTTTCAGTTTCTTCCCCAAGGCAAACCATTTCTGAACATCTATGAAGAAAAACGGTGATGTCAGACTCAGTTGTGCTCAATACATTCTGAATAAGAACAGGTTTGTGCTTAATTCACCTCTTTCTTACTTGCACTTCTGAAATGAGTTTTCTGTGTCAGGAAATCAATATGTTACGCAGTTTGTTGTGCATCAGTTATAATGTGCTTTAATCACCCTTGTGCATCTAGCACTTGCTACCACAGAAAGAGTTTATTGGGATGTTTGTCTCCCATCCTTTGGGCATGAAGAGTTTTGTTGAATTAGCTCCTGTTGAAAGTGCTAGAAATACACTGTAGAGTTATCAAAAGCAATAAGAAAGACAATTTACGCTTGGTGTTACTATAGAAATGCATCCAAGAAAGGGGAAAATGTTTTGCTCTATTTAGTGTGTTGTGGTGTATAAAAGGTTAATTCAGTGAACTGCAGAAGTCTGATTTTTCAACCTCTGATGAAACATGAAAATTATGAGAAAAGCATGTGATAATTTATTCATCATGTGGCACAATTCTTGATTCAGCTTAAAGCTGAAAACACTGATGAAATATGCCTTTATAACCACAAATGTAGCCCTAACAGTATTTGTATGAATTAAAAATACAGATTTATCCCTGAAAGGGGGAGCAGAACAAAAAGTGCTTGTTTGCTAGATGAATACCCTAACAAGTTAGGCAACAGACAGAAGGATCTGAAATTCCAATGTGTAGCTGGAATTTCAGATGTGTTTCCTCCATCCTGAGAGTTTTCAGCTGACTGGATATTATCTTGGGCTCCAATTCGGATCACACTCCCACAGGGCCCAGCTTTGCACATTGTTTTGGCTGGTGGGTGCCTGATTCCTGGCTCCAGAGCTCATGTCAGCCAAATGACAGAAATAGAGCATACCCACCACTGACTGGATTTGGTATTCAGTTTCTGGACTTTGGCATTTGCACAGTTACATGTTAGACACATAGTGTTCTGTTCTGGGCCTCCTCATCCTTTTTTTGACTTTGCTTCTTTGAGAAGACACTTAACAAGTATCCACAGGTAAGCATGATGTTAAATAACAAGTATTATCTTCAAATCTTGCTGTCCTTTAGTGAAAATATTTCTACACACACCCCCTCACTACTCCAGAAAAAAAATTAACCTTTATTCTGAAACTTTTGCTAGCCTCCCTAGCTTCACCGAACAGATGGACACACTTATAAAAAGACTGCGTTTCCTAGTTCAGCAGCATTTTGGGGATGGGAGCTCTTTCACTGCTGGCCCCATGCAGCACTCAGCCTAATTGAGTCCCAGTAATTTAGTTTCCTCAATGTAGGGGGATTGGGAGAGGAATTTAGTTAGTAATTTAATATCCCCTCAGTAGAGGAGGGGGATGAGGTGAGGAAGGGAGAGAGGGAGGGGAGGAGGAGGGAAGGCAAAGCAAGGCAAGGGACTAATATGTTATCAATATGAATTTATGATTTCCATTTGCTTCTTACTCCATCTTGTTACTATTTTTGGGTTTTAATGGAAATTTCACATTACACTTGAGGTTTTTCTGTAAGCTTAACCCCCCATTCCTTTTCTCACTCTCTTACAACAAGCCTTTTCCCCTGAATTCTTTTGCCCACAGAAAGGTAGAAGAAACGATGGTCTGAGGTTTCTGGGCTGTGGATGATAAGCAGGAGGACAACATCCTGTATCACCATGAATGAAAAATCAGCACTAAACAGGAGGAGGAACGGAGTTTTATCATGCTCAACACAGTTGTCATCCTCCACCCTCAAAATCAGAAGTACCTCTCACCATCAAAACCACTGTGTAAGGGGGAATGCAGGTGCCAGGCCTCATATTCCAAAAAAATGGTGCCACTAGTTGCTGGACCCTTCAAAAATTTACAGGCACATAAAATATGGCAACATCCAGAATTCTCAAAAATGGGCACACTGCTAAGTAGGAGATATATCTTGAACAAAAACCTCCAAAAAAAAGCATGTCAAGTTTTGTTAGTTTGGGATTTTAATGAGAGTGCTTCTGTTTCCTTCCTGCTTTTTGTTTCCTCTCTCAGAATATCTCTCTCATTTTCCATTCCTGTGACAGATGTTAGCTACCTGATACCAAAAAGCTGCAACCTGCAGAATATCCAGATGCCAATAACTGCTTCATTGCATTAACATCAGTTTCACATAGCAATAGAAAACCCCTTTATTGGAAGCACTCTTGTATGCTAGAAAATCAGCAGAAAATCTCAGAAAGATTAACATCAAGGAGACGTCTTAAAAAGAGATCACTTTGGAAAAAGTTCCATACATTTAAAAGGGTTCTTTATTAGCCTCTTTGAGTTGTCAAAAACACCTGCTTTTACCTGATCCTGAGAACTGACAAAATGGATGAATGTTTCAAATATGGATGGTACAAAACAAGATTGGGCAATGCAGCAGAAATAGTTACAGAAGCAGGAAAAGCTGCTATGAAGAAAGGTCAAATTTGAAAAATGTTCTGCTGTCTAATATTCTGAAGGATTAAGGAGAATTTGGGTCTTCACAGAAGTCAGTCAAAAGATTGCTGTCACATCCTGAGATGGAAGCAATCATTCGTTCACAAGTTTTCCTTCTAGACATACTCTCAATGAAATTCAGATAATTATTTCCCTGGAGCAATGCTGAGCTGCCGCTTAGAGATGCCTCCTCCAAAAGCAGAGTTAAACCCTATTAGATTAGGTTTTCTTTTTTATTTATTTATTTTATTTTCTCCTACTGCTGCTACTGTTGATCTCACAGTTACAGCTAGGAGATAGGCATAAAGTACAGTTTCCCTGCAGAAAGGGAAAATTTGATGCTGCTTCCACATGGGCTTATTCAAGCAAACCCTGATTTCCTAGAGGGCAGAGGGGTGCATCAAGGAGGAAGAGATGAGAAGTGATCAATCACTGCTGCAGTTTCTGCATATGAAAAGAACCAGAAATCTGCCCTTTCGAGTCATTGGATCCTACTGGCATTGCAGTAGCTTAAACAAACTCAAAGGGTCAAGGTCCAAGAAGGCTCTGCATACCTCCTGGGTTTCTGCACCTGCTAGACACCACTGGGTCAAAAGATAGCAGGGAGGGTTCTGGGCTAGCTGAGCTAACTAGCAGATCTAGATGAGGAAGGTTCCACAACACTCCTTGAAGAATCAGTGCAAATACCATATGTAACCACTCCAGTTACACCTCTAAGAGAACCCAGAGGTGGGTATTTATTAAAGGACAGAAATAATGTCTTGGAAAGAGCAGGAAAGGCAGATAAAAAAATGGATTTTCTTTTCACTAGATAACACACAGGTAACATCAGAAATGAGAATGACCTCAGTGGCAGTGTTTAAAGCAAATAAATATTTCGGTTATATCAGGTTTCCAGCAGGGAAAAAAAAATATCTCTGTTTCATTTATGAAATGACTAGGAAATCAGACAGACCTTAAGGCATTGCAAACTTTGACAGTTCCTAATTCTTTCCCCTATCCACTTTTTTTAAAATAAATTAGGATTTGGATCAGAAAAAATTGTCTTCCTTCATCTATGATGGTTTGGGAAGGTGTGGTGTGTTGACCCTGGCTAGATGCTAAGTGCCCACCAAACTTGCTTTATCACTTCTCTCCTCCTCAGCTGCACAGGGGAGAGAAAATATAAGGAAAGGAAGTCAAATTAAGGATGGGGAGAGATCCCTTACCAATTACCCTTACCCTCACTGTCACACAGAAAACAGTCTTAACTCAGGGAAATTAGTTTAGTTTATTACCAATGACATCAGGACAGAATAATAAAAAATAAATGCAAATCTTAAAATATCTTCTCCCCCTCTCCTCCTTTCTTCCTGAACAAAACTTCACCTCCAAATTCCCTGTCTCCTCTCTTCACAGTGGTTCAGGGGGATGGGGAATCCTGGCTATAGTCAGTATAGCATAGCATAGCATAGCATGGCATGGCATAGTATAGTATAGTATAGGA
>NW_008238355.1:1755577-1756200 GCF_000691975.1 Corvus brachyrhynchos
CTGAAGTGCATGGTCCCTCCCATGGGAAACTGTCCTTCACAAACTTTTTCAGTGTTGGTCCTTACCAGGGGCTGCAGTTCTTCGCTATCTGATCTAGCACGGGTCCCTTCCACATGGTTCATCCCTCAGGAACAGCCTGCTCCAGCATGGGTTCCCCATGGGGTCACAAATCCTGACAGTAAAACTGCCCCAGGGTAGGCTCCTCTCTCCACAGGTCCACAGGTTCTGCCAGGCACCTGCTCCAGTGTGGGGTCCCCACAGGGTCACAGCCTCCTTCATGGAATCACTTGCTCCAGCATGGGGTCCTCCATGGGCTGCAGGTGGATATCTGCTCCACCTTGGACCTTCGTGGGTTTAGGCGGAACATCTTGCCTCACCATGGTCTTCTTCAGGAGCTGCAGGGGAATCTCTGGTCCAGTGCCTGGAGCACCTCCTCTCTCTCCTTGACTGGCCTTGGTGTCTATGGATCTGTTTTTCTCACCTGTTCTGGCTTCTCTTCTGGCTGTTTTAGCACAGAAGTTTTTCCCCTTCCTCAGTATCCCAGTATCCCAGAAGATGCTACTGCTCTCACAGATGGCTCTCTCACAGATGGGCTCTGTCTTTGCCCGTGGGATATCTGCCCT
>NW_008238355.1:1756279-1757090 GCF_000691975.1 Corvus brachyrhynchos
CCTCACAAATAAAACCTTGCCATGTAAACTCACTGGGTAGTTCCAGAATAGGATTATCCTCCTTGTTTAATAAGGTTTGATTCTGAACTGCTCCTCCCAAATTGAACAGCCTTGCCCTTCTGCACAGCTCTGCTCTTGCAGGGATAAAACTAGATATTAACAAGCATTTTTCCCCTGCCACTTTCTCAGGGCTTCAATATAACCTAATCTGAAGAATTCCTTACATTTAGAATCAAGTGTTCACAAACACAAAGCATCTTGTGTAGGCTTCTCCATACAGTGTAACAGAACAAAATACTCCTTTTTGGAAAAATGACAAGGAGATAGACTTTTGTCAGCATTGTGCTTAGTGCTGGGAAATAGAAAAAGCAGATAGCAGGGTGTCATGGTTTGGCATAGTTTGGGTGGTTTTTAGTTAAAGAGGGCTTCATCAGCCACAGAAGTGATTCTTTGCAAAGACGTGCTTACAGCTTCCTCCAGACCCAATAGAACCAATCAACTGGCCAGTTTGAATATTGGCAACTTTGTTAAGCCACTTAAGAAGCTTGACACACCTCTGTGATCCACATTTAAGAACGAACAAAGCCCGGGAAAGCTCTCTTGCTTCTGGCTTTCGGACAGGTAACTGGGGGGGCCTGCAGTGTGGCCCAGAGGGGCGGGGCTGGGCCCTGCTCGGTGCAGCCCGGCCGGGTCGGCCGCAGTGCAGCTTGGCTGAGATCTCAGCCGCTGCTGCTCGCTGGACACCCGGCACAGCCCCATCAGTGCAGGCCGGGCTGGCCGGGAGACAGCCAACACAGACGCCCCGCAGACC
>NW_008238355.1:1757805-1792964 GCF_000691975.1 Corvus brachyrhynchos
TTCTTGTGGAGATGTCTCCATAGCATGAGCAAGAGAGACTCTTCTCCCTAAGTGAACTGAAAAAGAGATTATCATAGAGGTCGTAAACTGACTGAAAATCTCAAGGGTTGTCTTTTTACGTTGTCAGTGGGAGAAGGGAGAAAGGTGGGGGTAAGAGAAGTGTTCTGAAGGTTTAGTCTGACTTTTTTTCCTTTCTTTTAGGTCTGTTAATAAACTTCTTTATATTCTTTTAAATTTTGTGCCTGCTTTGCTTTCTCCTAATTCTTATCTCACAGAAGGAAAATAAGTAATGGATATTTTGAACCAAATCACTACACAGGGAATAGTGGAAACACAAATGTGCATCAAGGATATTTTCTCTAGGTTGCTCAAAATTTTTCTATCACAGAAAACCAAAATATTTCTTCACTGTACTCCAGCCAATATGAACCTGAAAAATATTCAAGTATTCTGATAAATCAGTCTAAATTCAGGCAAACGAACTGCCTCCCGCCAAGATGTGATTTATGCTCTCTTTATTTCTGTGCCTTCTTTTCTATTTGGCTAACTGAGAAATCATTTTCAACCAAAAAGACTTAATCCCCTGGCAAAGGTCTACACAAGACTTATTAAGACAAAGCAAATGTGAAGGCATCTCTCTGTTTATGAGCTAACATGTTGCAATCAGGCAATATAATTGTGATACACACTAGTCTTCCAAACTCAGGAATGATCAGCCCTTGTTACTGAAATTTGTCTAGAAGTATTTTACCTCTCCATATGTATTCTTCATATAAACACAGCACTGTCAAGAACACATTGTCATGGAGAGGAACCTGCTCTCACTACTGCTTGTCACTGCATCTCCTCTTCCACATTTTAATGAATGACCTTGGCTAAGTCTGCACAATACTTTGCAACAGTAAGTCGCAAATAAATAAAGAACAAACACACCCTGGAGAACTGCGTAGAGGGAAAGAAGAGACAGAAAGGGAGAAATTCAAGTAGGTATTTCTAGTTATCTTAATTATTCTCATCTACATATTTGGAGGTGTAACATTGTCTGGGTTTTTTGACTTGTAGCCAACCTAAGCTGTCTCCAAAATTCCAAACCAAAAGTATTTCAGTCAGGCTTGTCAAGAGTACTACAAAAGCCAGTGACCTGCTAACTGGTGATACAGTGGAAGCAATGACTCAAAGTTGAATGCCTACAGTAATAGACCTGAATATGAAAAACAAAATTAGACACTAGAGGCAAAATGAATGATGACAAGGAACAATTTTATTATCCAGGAACAGAATGGAACAGAACCACCTCAAGATTTAACTCCTGAAAACTACAATAGGTTTGTGCATAAAGGTGCACTCTTTTTCTAGCCTTGACACTGAATATTGCTTCACTTTTGTACACTGTAATATTTGTCAGAAGAAAATCCATAATATGAAACCAGGAAGGATGCTGAAGGCTTCATAGGTCACAGACATTTAGAAGTGTTCAATCCAAAAGGTTAAACCATACAGTAAGTGCTGTCCCAGGAAGATCAGAAGCCAGTTGTCTTGGTGAAATCAAAACTTCATCCACAGCTTGCTAAAGACCATATTAACTGACTGAGAAAAAAAAGGTATGTTCACTAGCACTAGCACTGTGTGGAATGACAAAAATGGTAGACTTGACTCACAGAAAATCTGTCAAGGCTCAGTCCATGCTCAGAGACAACAGCAAGGATCTAACATTAAGGTATGCTTTTGATTTGTTTATTATCCTTCCCAATACTGATAGACTTCCCCTCCTATCTGTCCTTGGACTACAATCTTGCAATGGAGAATATAATTTCATGACAACACACTGCATATATATTTGAATGAGCAAGGTTCTTTGGTTTACTTATTATTCTTGAGGTAAGTAAAACATTCAAATTCAACACCTATAGTTAACTTTAGCTTACTTGCACACCAGGTAGAATGAAATAAAGTATCTATAAATTATTTGACTACTGCTTTCTTTTGTAGAAGTAAAGAAGAGCTGAATTGGAAGATTAGGTTCCCCCCCAAAAACCACAACAGTAGAGGAATTCAAAGTACCACAGTTACACAACATGAGGCTGGAAGGATACTATTCTTAAAGATAAGAGGAGTTTGGAATGCTGAGAGATCACAAGAAAAAAAATTGTTCAGAAAGGCTGTTTCAGTTTAAATCACTTTCTAAGCAAGTTCTCAAGAGTCAAAAAAATGGGGATTATTTTCCTACAAGCACATATTTTTTAATTTCAAATCCAGAGGCAAAGTCACAAACCCATTTCACTCTGGTGTATAAATATGAGATGCAGTGTCCATGTAGCAGAAAATTAATAAAGGTATAAGGACTCCTTTTGTAGATTCCTTTCCATATTTCATCCAGGAGACATTGCCACTGAGGTTGTCAAAATAACCTTTTCCAATCCTCCCTATTATTTAAGCATCTCTAGCACATTAAGAAAAGGAAAAACAATAGCTTCATGCAGCTTGTTTATATTTAGAAGCATAAAAGGTGGGTTAATGCACCTCACTTCATTTCAAAATTCCCATGTTTTAATTAATGCACTTACAAAAAACCCAGTCTGAAAGTCATATTTTAAGGCACACTAGAACACATTTTTTGATTACCAGATGCAATGCCTTCATCTGACACTCAGCACTGAAAGTGTTTTCTTATTTCATGCTATGAATGCTGTATGTTAACTACCTCTCTCTATGTTGGGATTTAGCTGTATAGTAAATACCACAAATTAGCTAATTCAGAAAGAACTCCCTTTACCTTTCACTGGCACCTGGAAGACTGACTGGAAAAAGTGTTTCCCATCTTTTCCCAAACCACAAAGAACTTTTTTTGGCTAATGGATCAAGTTAACATTCACAGACCTGTGGAATAGCTGGAATTAAACACCTGAATAAATTACAGTAAAGCAACAAACTCCATTGTGCCTAACCCCATATTGCAATATTACTGACTTTACTCAAACTTTTTTTTTTTGTCACCTAAATATGAGTTTTAAAAAGTTACTTCCTAACCACAGAATCATCATAGAATCTAAGAATGGTTTGGGTTGAAAGAGGACCTCGAAAAACACCTAGTTCCAACCCGCCTGCCAAGGTCAAGGACACTTTCACTTAAACCAGGTTGCTCAGAGCTCCATCCAACCTGGCCTTGAACACCTCCAGGGATGGAACATCCATAGATACTCAGGGCCCTGTGCCAGTTTCTCAGCACCCTCACAGTCAAGAATTTTTTTCTAATATCAAATCTAAACCTACTCTTTTTCCATTTGAACACATTTCCCCTTGTCCTGTCACTACATGCTCTTGTAAATAACTTTGCCCCATTTTTCCTGTAAGTTCCCTTCAGGTACTGGAAGGCTACAATTAGGTCACCTTGAAGCCTTCTTTTTTCCAGGGTGAACAAAGCCAATTCTATCAGCTCTTCCCGATAGGAGAGGTGGCCCCTCCCCCTAATCCTCTTGCTGGCCTCCTCTGGACTCACTCCAACAGGTCCATGTCCTTCCTGTGCTGGGACCCCAGCGCTGGATGCAGTGTTCCAGGTGGGGTCTCACCAGAGCAGAGCAGAGGGGCAGAATCCCCTCCCTCTCCCTGCTGCCCGTGTTGCTTTGGATGCTGCCCAGGATCCCACTTGTGGGGAAACACAAAAGGTAGAAAGGATTTTAGGTGTGAGAAATAAAAGCAGGCTTCAGAAAATAAAGCAAAAATACTTAGAATTCAGCTTTGCTTGTGAAAAACTAGAAGATACAGTTACACAGCGCTAAGGACATTAAAACAATGGTTAGGGGTTTTAGGTTTGGCCTAGATAGATTTAGGAGTTGCAAAAAATATACTTAGCAAGATAGATAAGTTTAAGCCTTATAATGGGATATTGTGTATTGTTATGTCAAGGCATAATAAGCCAGTATTGTATTCAACAGTTGTATGTGCGCTATTATGAATTGGTTAAGACAGCTGTCTGTAACTTTTAGAAGCATGCTGATTGGCTAAAAAGCTTTTAAGAATGTTTTGCAACCAGAAAGTGTTTAGATGTCTCAGACACGTGAGCCCGGTACCATCTCTTGTGAGACTGATGCCGAAATAAAATAATAAAAGGCTCTTGGAATGCTTGTCTGCGCTCCCCAACCCGTTTGTCAGAGATCACCAACACTGCTGGCTTTTTGGGCTGGGAGTGCAGCTGTCCAGCTTCTCATCTCAGCAGGGTTGCTCTCAATCTGTTCATCCCTCAACTTGTCTTCATACCAGGGATTGTCCTCATCCAGGTACAGTACCGTCAACTTGGTCTTGTGTCTTGGTTTAACACACTTTAAGAAGAAACACTCTGGAATGAGATGCTTCCCCTTATAGGTTTAGCCAATGCCTTTCCACCAATAAGGAATGAATACAAGTAGATAAAAGTGAAAAAGTGAGAGTAGACTAACAAGATGAGCAGCAACAGGCAAACAAACTAACTGTAAATAACTGCTAGATACAAAACTGCTAACTCTCAGGAACCCCACAGGAACTATGAAGCACCAGAATGACTGGATACTGCCCCCTTCCAAGATGGCACTCTGCAGCCGAGGGTGGCTCAAAGGACAAAGTAAGAAGATGATTTCAATCTTCCCCTTACCTCCTTTTGTTCTCTTATCTCCCCAGCAGCTGGAGTCCCAACTGGTATTCTCCGGATCAAGGGGCTCGAACTCGCAGTGGGACTTCACCTTCATCACAGCAGGAGATGACAGGAGGAGTTGGCTGGAGCATCTCAGACTCGGTGCTTTTCACACTTCAGCCAGACTGGAGTGAGTGTGGTGTGGCAGCATGCAGTCATTCCCAAAGCTACCTCAGCTCTTCAAATCCAAATGACCAAGAAGCAAGAGAGGCAAGGGACATGAAAACAAACCAAAAGGCAAGAGAGAGAGAGACTCTGCATGAGTTAAAAGACTATGACTCTGCATGCACTCTGCTTCCATATTCCAACTTAAATAGCCCGGGGCCTGTTTCCAGCCACTGGGCCTTAAAGAGGCAGCAACAATTTGGGCACACATGGACATGGAATACAATAACATTTTGGGTTACCTATGGCAGTCTTATTAAACCATATAAGAGATTCTTATGGGCCCACTTCTCAAGCCTGTCTAGAGCCCCCTGGATGGCACCCCATCCTTGAAGTGAGTCGAGTGGACCAAATCTTACACATCTGTCAAATCCATGATTCCATTCACTCACTCAGGAATCAGCTCTCTTGTTGCTGTTGTCTGCAAAACAAGCTCTAACACCTGTAAAAATAACTATGCATATACAAAATCCATTTGTTGCATCAATATGGCTTTTTTTCTACTAATGATATGACACAGAACTTAAGCTAGCTCATTTTTTTTTACAGATAGTTGATCTCAAACTTGCTGCTTCAGTTCTTCCTGCAACTCAAGTACTGGAAGTACTGGAAACTCAAGTCAAATTACTCATTAACATGATACACAATGAATTAGGTGCTCCAGTCTGTAAGGTAGCTGAAAATAAGGATGCTGTGTTTGTAAATTGTCAGGTACTTGAAGGGATACAAAACCTGTCCATCTCTGATGCAATAGTTCCATCCTCTCACTCTGATTTAATTAAGTACTGTTTCAGCTTTCTCATTAACTCCTCCAGTCCTGATAACCCAGTTGCTCAATATTCAACATGGCCACAGGAATCTGTAAAAAGTCCTGCTTCAAGAGCTTTTCATGTTCACTTAACATCAGCATTTCCAGCTACATGTAAGGAAACTGAAGAATTAGATGTTATCCTCAAAACTGAGGCAAGGTTTACAGGCCTCTTTTCCTGTGGGGCTATGAAAGTATGCCTTAGAAATGAAGAATCATGCTGCTCAGCCACACTTCATCCTCCTAGCACTTTCTCAGTCCTTAGAGAATCCAAATCTTTGTTGAAGCAATTCCTGTGTTCTCAGCTATTCTTCACAGTTTAGGCTATTCAACTGAAGCAGGTTGCTGCCAACCTTTATTTTAACAGATCTGCGGCTTTTATGGTTCAACATATTTTCCCAGCTGGAAGAAAAGAGATCCCAGTTTCTTTGGCTCTGTCTTCATAATTGTTTTCCAAGAAACTCAGTCAGAACTCCTGCATTTTACAACTTCTCTCCATCTAACTGTGGAAACTGCATTTTTCTAATACTGAACATTTTCATAAAAATATAATATTTTCTGATATATTTATTTCTCTGAATATTTTAATAATCTTTAATATTCTTTACATTGCTCTTGTACACATTTTCATTATCCTAATATGTCATCTGGAATATCCATTTCCTTTTTCTTTAATCACATCATGAACTACCTCCTTTGGTCAATATAATCTCATCTGTTTTGATCTGATTTTACAAGTGATCTTAATATTATTAAAGAACTTGAAAAACACCACTGTGATCAGTGGAGCTTATTAAAGGATAAGCCATCCAACATATTAGCAGATCTGTTTCAATGAGATGGTTCTCTGAGATTAATTTAGAGATCCTGATTCATAACTGAAATTTGGGGTTAAAACACTCATTTAATGCAGAAACAAGATTTGAGGCAAAAATGGTGTCTAAAATCCCTCTTAACTGTGACATGTTTCAATCTTTTACTTTTTGAGGAAGACTCGCAGTAAAAAACCTCTTGAGGAGTTTCCTCAAAGGCTGTTTGAGGCTCTCATCAATGCAAGTCAGGAGGAACCTGTTCTGCATTCAGGGAGACAGAACACTGCCAATTTGACATGAAAAAAATGAAAAGTCTCCCTCTATGAAAGTCTTTTAAAAACACATTTAAAAAGTAAGATGTAGCATCAACCATTCATCCAAGACAAAGCCAGAGAGCATTTCAGTTGTGAACTTGCTCAACTGAGGCTTCATATGTCACATGGGGAGGGATTTTACACACAATTTCTAGTCATGTCCCTGCAAGCCCGAAACAACCATAAAATTCAATGTGCTAATTAAGAGCTATGAGATTAAATAATAAAGAAAATGATATATCACTGCAAATGGATATTACTGTAAGCACTGCATATGAGTGGACTGCAATTCATCATGCAGAGCATGACTGCTTGCATATTGTCACTCTCTTTCTCATATATATTAAAATTAATGTCCCTCATGAATTTTGATGGCTCTTTTCCATCTCCAGTTTGGAATATGCAATGCTTTTCCACTGACCACTTCAGAAGTGGCTGTCAGAGTCCTGCAGATCACAGCCCTGCTGCAGCCCTGCCCTGTTTTTTCCCCATCTACTGACCCAAGGATGCTGCCAAGGCACACTTGAGGGGATGGTCCTGGTGCCCTTGGGCAACCCTGACCTCACTGCTACTGTGGTTGGGTTGTGGCCACTGCTCCTCTGACCAGGGCAAGCCCGGAGCTGAGCTGCCTTCTGCCCTTGCAGTCTGTCATCACAGACTGCACTTGCTGCGTAAGAGTTGCTGGAAGCTGTCTCTGCACAAATCTTGTACTTTTCTCCATTCAAACCCCACAGTAAAACTTATCCACTTGCCAAACCAAGAAGGCTAGCAAAGATGTTGGGCCACAGGGCTTTGTGTGAGTAGGAGGCAGGCTGCTCCAGTATAAGGCAATGCTGCAGGCTCCTCGTCCCTGTCCAAGCACAAGACAAGATGCTCTGGTAGAGCAGGGGTCCACCAGGCCTTGCAACTTGCAAGCTCAGGGTGTTCACTCTCTGTACTGCCTTGTGTATGACAGGCTCCATCAGGAGGAGGAATGTAGGAGTTTTTAAAATGTGCCCACATTATGTTTTTAATTGCCTCTCCCTCATTAAAAGCCTGAGCAGTGAGTGAAGAGCATGCCACAAGTGACGCCAGGTTTAATAAGATGGAGGCTTGGCTGGGCATAGACAGCTGGAACAAGATGGACCAGATGTACAGGAGTATATTTTTTTGTCTTTCATTCCCTGACCTAAGGAACAGCTTTTGGTCATCAAAAGTTTCAGATGTGGTTTCAATTGGCAAATCTGACAACCAGTTAAGCGCTTGTCAGGCCTTTCCTGCTACCAATTCAGTCATTCTAAATGGTGGAAAAGATCACTTTTGAATGAACTTGGAGAACTAAAGAAAACCTGGAGAACCAGTTCAGAGCAGCACTTACCTGTAAATGGAACTCCCAAAAGCTTTTAAGATCTAGGTAGAGTGAACTGGCAGATGAATCTGTAAAGACACTGTCTTTCATATTTGAAAAGCCATGACAGACTGGTGAATTTCCAGAGGAAACATAACCACAGTTTTAGAAAGGGCATCCTCTGAAGCATCCCCTCTAAAGCTCTATTAGCTGTCTTCTTTAAGAAAAGGATGCTAGCTTTGGAGAAGGCAATCAGGGCAAATTAGAAGGACTGAAAGAGTAAGCTTTGCAATATTTCCCAGTGTTACGAAGTGACTGGTAGAGTATTGGAGTTTCCCTGCAAACTGAAAGCCTAATTTACAAACCCTTGTTTCTATTAGTTAGCTCTTGCAGCTGCACAGTTTGATTTGGAAGGAAGGTGGCGTAGTGAAGTATTTCTCTGTTCAGAACACTTCTTTAAGACCTTTAAGATAGCTTCCTAAAATGACTCTTATATGAAGGGGAGCAAGGTTGCAGTATCTTAATGAATGGAGTCACTCTGCTGTAGATCAGCTGTGGAAATGAGAAACTTCATGCTTCAGAATTAAAAAGACAGAGACTTGAAAACTGCCTTAGAATACCTTGGAAGCTGCACAATAAAACTACAAGCTTTCAAGTGCCTTAGGAAACCCTCCAGTGGAACATCATAGAATTTATTAATGTTGTTGATCTACTCAGTCATATGTCATTCTGCAAAGCTGACCTGTTGATCAGATGTTAAAATTAACTTCTAAGTGTAGCAGACCATTCTTGAAGTAGCTACTATGTGAGCATCAGGGAGAGAAGCATGTGGCTTTCTTTTTTTGATAGTAGTATCATTTCTCTGAGTTAATGGAAATGCACTTCTAGAAAAAAAATAGCAGCCACTGTATTGATTGCACTGGAGATATATTACATTTGTGTTCCCATAACATGGCTGACAATTGCATAAAGCAAATCTCGTCCTCCTCAAGCAGCTGCTTTCTCAGTTTCACCATACCATTTTGCCATCTGCATTGGGCCAAATATGCTGGGCTCAGTCAAAGATAGCTCCCACTTGAAGTGCTGATGAAGACAAATGACAAGACACAATGAATTTACAAACTGGCTACATCCTTAAAAAAAAATCCTGCTGAGAGATGCCTTGCTGTCTCCTCTGTTGAACCTCTGTGTTGGAGTTTCATGTCAAAAGATTTAGAGTACTGGAGTATTTAGAATACTGCAACTTTTGTTACCCTCATTGCTTCTTGGTTCCACAGTATTTTCCATGGAAATTGATTTCTTTTGTGGGACTTCGAACTTGTGGTTCAGTTATTTGGATCAGGCTTTTAAGTGGCTGTCTGACCATTCTGTAACCTCTACACAGCAATGATACCTGCAATTGCAGGACACTAATAAGTTCATCCTTTTCTTCTAAGGAAGGATCAAATTCCTCTTGGAGATGTGTTTAAACAGAGCCCACTCAAATTCTTCAAATGCAACTCTTCCAGATTTTTCTTTCTGGTGTTTTAATTTCTCACCTTTTGCAGTTATATGTTTGATCCAAGCATGCAGCTGGGCTATCTCCTGCTTTTTCTTTTCCAGCGTTTCATGGATTTGCCAGTTTTTCTCTGCCATTGCCATGCCCTTTTCTTGCTCGATTAAATTCTTTGCATCACACATCTGCATAATCAGCAGTTCAGTCTTCTCAGCCACATGAGCCTCTGTACAGCAGGTATGAGGGTTGGTGAAGGTTGATGGCCAGTCAATGGATAAGGATGATGATCCATCTACACCAGAGATGTTACCAGAATCAAACAGACCTGCCCCCGGTACCATGACCACCACCAAAAGGAAGAAAAAATGGTTATATTTATAGGCAATTTCCTTCTAAAGGGTACAAAGGACTCAATATGCTGGACAGACCCTCCTCTTAGGGAGGTTTTTTGCCTCCCTGGAGCCGGGGTTAAGGACATCACGAGGAAACTTCCTAGTCTGATACATCCCATGGATTACTATCATTACTGCTCTTTCACGTGGGTGACAATGAAGTCACAACATTTAGTCCAAGGATGATAAAAGGGTCTGTAGGACCTTGGCACGCTTGATCGGTGTACTTGGAGCACAGGTTATTGTTTCCCCTATCATACCAGTTCTGGGCAGTGATGTTGGAAGAAAGAGATGCACCCAGTCTATTAATTTTGGGGGGCGGGGGGGAGGGTTGATGATAGGATGACCTACACAGCAACAGGCTTGCTGACATCAGAGGGATTCACCTTTCTCAAAAGGGGAAGAGGGTCATGAGCTGGTGAATAGTTGACCTTTAAATATCCCTTCCAACTCAAACTGTTCTAAGATTCTATGATTCTGTAATCTTTCAGTTTATCAGCTGAAGAACCCACATATCAACATGGTGCCCTCATCCTGGTATATGACCTCCAGACCAGAGTCAGGCCTAGTCATAGGAAAGGGTGTGTCCTGAGCATTGCAGACAGCTCCATTTCCCCATTAAAAGCTCTGAAGCAGACACTGCTGAGAGTTGTCTCCAAGATCCTCTGCTTCTAAGTCAGATGCTTTAGCTGGAAGAGCCTCTCCCTCATGCACAGGGACCTCTGTCACAGAGGGTAAGTGGGGTGAGAGGGTTCCGTAGAAGGCAGACCAAGCCTTTCACTGCTTACCCAGTCTATCTCCGTAGCCCATTCTGCTTTCAACAACTTACTCCTCAGGTGGAATCAAACACAGGCCTAATGCTCCTGGGCAACACTTCAGAGCTGGTGATTGCAGCACAAGTTCAGGCTCAGGCTAACCACACAATTTCTGAGGTTCAAGTTTCATGCTGATTTTCAGGTTTTCATGTTTTCAATGGAGGTTTATACATCCCTTTTTCTTTCCTGGGCAATTCTTGTCCTTCCTTCCTTCCTTCCTTCCTTCCTGGGGCTGTGTTTGACCCTGAGTCCCCTCACTATACTTGATCTTTAAACCGCTCACAGGCTCAGCTCAGCATGAGCTCAGTCTGTCCCTGTCTTCAGGAAGGCACCAGTTTCCTGGGACTGGGGCTGCCCCAGCTGTCTCTCAGCTGTCCTGTTACCTTGTGGAACAGTGGGACAGTCCTGACTGCCAGGTCCCCGTCTGCCATCCCTCAGTGACCCCCACTATGCTCCAGTCCTCAGAAGACCCTGGCCCCTACCACACCCTGGTAAAGGACTAGAAAAAACTTCTCTTCGTAGAAAACAATATAAATCTGTGACTGAAAACTTTTCTAAATTAGGTTAACTTATGTTAGGATGTGTATTTGAACTTTCTTTATTACACAGGCAAGCTTTCAGCAGCATGAGGTTGTGAAGCACCGAGGCATAAGCTTCTATTTAGCAAATAGTTCTGTCTGACATTCCTCACTTCACACACTGGTCAGTTCTCCAGCATGGAAAAAATACTCTCAAAGTCCAGTTACCTGATGTCCAAGCAACTAAAAAACAACAGCCAAAATGCTAAGCCACATCAAAGTCACTAGTGCTCAGTTTTTTCAAGAAGATAGCATTTTGGGCTGAAGCTGATGAGCAGTTAGCTCATTTTTTTTCACTGGAATAAGGATTTCCTCAGGTGCGTGAAGTATGAGCTGGGACTGGGGAAAATCCTCAAAGGTCTTGGATTGTCTCTCTTCCATTTTTCTTGATCCATTCAAGGTCCATGCAAATATGGAACCAAATTGAAGTCAGTGCAACAGCACTGCTCAGCAGTAAGCTACAATCAGGAGAAAGGAGAACTTGTCAGGGAGATGGTTTGTTCATTGAGGGGATGACTCATTTGCCTCAATCTACTAGCACAGGTGTTTTAGCATACCTTAGGTGATCCATCTACCTCAAGGCCTTAGCTGCCTGAAACTTCATTTCTGTGATTTGTGATTTTCTTGAAAATATGCTTGGAAGCAAAACCCCATTAAAAAGAAATATATAAAATGCCTGCATCCCCGCAGAAGTAATTTCTCAAATATGGTGTTTTCATGGGCCTTTATTATAAACATGATAAAATTACATGGACATGGGACACTAGCATACTAATAGCAAAGTGAGGGGACGTGATATCAATATTTGTTTATTTTCATTAGAGTTTCAAGTCAGTAATTATTTAACCAAGGCTAGCTGATTTGCATTCCCTCACAAAAGATTTCAAGTGCTTTATTATAGTGTACCTGTAAATCTAACCACAAGTAGTGAAATGAAAGGTGCTGTGGCTGAGAAGTACTTTTATACTAAAAGAAAACTGGAAATGTGATAGTTAATCCAGTTTTTTTTCCCCTGACGTGAGTGAGAATGACACACAGTAATGGAGATAATGAAGCCTTCATCAGACTGAAGATGAGGGAACCCAATGTAATTGCAGAACTTGCCACAAGCCTCTCAAAACTTGGAAATGAGGGACTCAGATATCGAATGAAATATTTTTCCAATATTTTTGAGAAATCATGTGCTTGATGAATAAAGACTTTCAAGTTTTATTCATTTTAAGCAGTCTGACCTTCACCAAATTAATTTACATCTCAGTTAAAATAGTGGTGAGGAAACCTGGGTATTTGATGAGATGCTTTGAAGCCAAATATAAAACCACAGTTGTTGTTAGGCTCAGGTAGAATTCATAAGAAAGCAGAACAGGAAGGATTCTTTCCTCATAATACTCCTGGAGGTTCCAGAATTCCTGTGGGAAATCTCAGTAAAGACTTCAAGATTATTTTTGTCTGCAGGATTTCAAACCCTATCTAGTTTGAGTTTAATTCCTTTTCAGAAGAACAATGGCTTATGTGACTCCAAGGCCAAGGGCTGTGCTGTATGCATACAGGCATATCAAACCTTTCATTCTAAAGCATATCCATACTTGCTTTTGGAAGAAAAGTGCACATGTGTAAACTTGCGTACATGTTCATCTGTTTGTTGCCATCCACACGAGTTCAAGCACTATGTAGAAATGCAACTAAAGTTTGTGCATCACTTATTTTTAATAATAAATATTGTAATAATAATAAAGTTTGAATTACTCTGTTCAAACATGCTTCCCTTCAAAGCCATCAAAGATTGCTTCACAGATATCAAAACTATTTTTAAAAGTATTTGAAACTCAGGTGTCTTCTTAGCAAAAATGGATCTTTGAGCATTGGACATCTAGAAATAATCTGATTTTTCAGAAACTCCAAACTACTTCTTTTAGGATGATTAATGAGTTTCTGGATGTAGTCAGTCAATTTCTTCTCTCCTAAAAGAGTGCTTAGCTTATTGAAGATCCTGATTCTAACATATTAGAATTTCCAATACAGGAGGTCTTGCAAAAATCAATTAAGATTAGGATCTCTTGCACCAAGGTATTCTTCACCAGAGAAATACACTGAGATATTTTAACAATCCAGCAAAGAAATTAAATTTATTTGCTTGTTCACAGTGCAACTTACACAGTTCAAGAAATAGAAAGTTTTGCAGAAGTACATAAATGCCAGTTTAAGCACTCCCAGGTGATGAAGCTTTGTCTTTCAAAAAAGTACATAAATGACAGTTATCCTAAGAAAAACTGGAATATTTTAAGCCATTGGCAATACCAGCAAAATATGATGAAGTTTGTATTCATTGACAATAAAAACCTTTGTCTGGTAAACCAAGATGTTCACCCTTTCCTTGATCTTAGGGTGTGCAATAAACTCAGAGATAAGAAATTTTTTGTCTATAAACAAAGAGGTAGAAAGCTAAATATAAATGCCCACATGAAAACAGATGAGTGTTTCCAAGAAGGCAACATGGGCTATATTAGCATGAATAGACAAATAATTGGAAGTTCTCCAGACGGCCTGCCAAACATAATAAGCAAATCATGACAGCTTTCTCACCCTCAGTATTTCATTTGAAGGAGGTCATGTTTATATGACCTTTCACTTCAGTCCAGCATAAAACTATTCTTCATAAAGGATCATGGAATAAAAGCTCCAATTTTCCCCCTCTATTGATTTTCATTACTTTTCATAATTTTCTTTTTTTTTTTAATTATTTCTATTAGGGATTTTCTATGTTAAAATGACAAATATTATTTGCAGATGATATTTAACATATGCTCACATGGGATTTCTCAGTTGCAAAGCTGTATTTTGCAATAACGATCTGCCTATGCATAATTTTTTCTTTTATCTATCTTAATTGACATAATATTGACCAAACCCATTTATACCAGGAAAGGAGAAAATAAATTTGAAACTATTCCCCAATGTAGGGAATAACCTTTTGTGTTCTTGAGGTTTATGAAGTTCACAATGCAATTAACTAAGATAAAATATTTCTTCTGACATTCTCAGCTGTGAATTAAACACTAGTTGGTTTCCTACATGCAAATAAACTGTTTTCTTCTATCCCTGTTTACAGGATTAATTATCAACTTTTGCAAAAAAATCCTATCCTCCACACTTCACATGTCTGACAGTCCTTCCAAAGTCTGCCAGTATTTAAAATATTCTGGCCTTCAAAGAGCATACACACAAATTTGAGGTGAATGTCTGGGGAAATGAGCAGGCAGAGGAAGCAGACAGAGAGTGGCAGAGAGGAAGAGGGAAGGATTTGAAAGGAAATGGGGAAAACATTCTCTCATAATGTCCAGATAAGGGGGTAATAAAACCACTGCTAGTGAATCAATTGTTCAAAACACAAACAGTGTAAGTGTTACACCTGTCTAAATAAGGTAGTTAAAAGAAAAGGTCCTGTCCTTCAGAATGTAGAGAAAGAATTAAGTTGAGGCAAAGATGAAGAAAACTTGCTCAATCACTACAAATACTGATGATGAGTCTTTATCTTGCTAAGCCAAAGTCTTCATACAGTTTCTAATGACTAGGACATGTGTATTGAAGCAGGATTTAGACATTTTAGACTAGGTATAAAGCACTAATTTGGGTTCTCAAGGCAGTTTAACATGGCAGTTTGGATTCAGCACAAAGTAACTTTGTTAAAAATCCCTTATAGTGACAACTTTAGCAAATCTAAACAAACTACTCTATTTTCTATTTATAAGCTGAAAGGAAAAGTGTGCCTGGCGCTTTTCCAAAAATACAAAAAGTAAAATCTTATATTAATATTTTATGTGTTCACAACCAGGAAGTTTGTTCAAAGCCCACTTGGGAATCTTCCCACCTCTTTGCAGTATAGACACACTGCTGGAACACTGCTCATTTTTAATGAGCTCATTGGCTTTGATGCAATCTTCTCTGCTGCTGGAATTTCATATATAACAAAGACTTCATCTGATGGAAGAAATATTGAACTGAAGCCAGATAGCACAGTGAGTCTACCTACAGGCAGTGAAAAGCGCACACACACACACACAAACAAACACTCACACCCATGCCAGTGTAGACATCTATAGGTTTCAGTCCTGATTGCATACCATAAGCAGGTTTACACTCGGTTGAAATTCATAGTCTTGTGCCTTAGAGTGTAGTGATCGAAGATCTAAAGGGTGCTAGAATAATGCAGACATCGCTTACTTTTTTTGGTGGTTTGTTTTCTTAAAAAAAAAAATAAAACAACAACAATGTTTCAGTGTTGGAAGAACATTAGGGCATTTGAAGTAACATTGAAAAAGCCATTCACAATTAGCCTGAGAGAAACAAACCAATACCTTTGGAAGTTTTGCAGTATGTACTTCCAGACCAAATACTCTACAGATTCAGAGCTCTAAGGCAGGATATATGTAGGCATCATACAGGACAGGGAATGATTTGCCAGAAGGACAGAATAGACGAACAACATGGTCTAGGATACAGAAGGATTGAATAAAAAAGCCTAAGTGTAATTTAAAAGCTACCTATTTTAGGGCCATCTTTATTGCACTATTTAAAATTATTTATACTGCTATCTGTGTTTAGAAAAGGGAAAAAAAATAGAGGAGTATCTGCAATATTACATGTCTTTAACTGCAATTAGTGAATTTTGATAATAGTTTATCACATTAATTTCCCTCTCAGTATTCCTCTGTCTCAATTTCTGTACTGGAAATCCTCCAGTATTTTCAGGTTTTTGGTTTCTTTGGACTCAGATCACAAAGGAAGAGGAGAAAACATTTGCCAAGGACCTGGAAAATTGTTCCTGGACAAAAAAAATGGGAAAGGTGGGGGCCTAGCACTTATTAGCATTTTGGAATAAGGCTGACGCAGCAAACAACCCAAATGGTTCCCTGAAGATTAATCTGGGGGAAAAAAAAGGAACATAATTGCTGTTAACATCCTATGATTCTTTTATGCCCTGACAGAAAGGCAAGAGCTGACTCACAATAAATGTGATTGCAAATTAAATGCCTTTGCAGAAGGGGCTGGTGATAGGGGCATTGGATGATTCCTCACAAAAGAAGAGCTGTTAGCTTTTGCAGGTCTTCTTAGAGGTAGAAAAGAATGTTTATACTCAGACATGTTCACTGAAAGGAGAGTCCTTAGCTTCCATTTGTCAACTCCATGCAGCATTCTTCAGAGAGAGATTAAAGTCTGCTGGCTTGAGCATCATGAATGATTATTCTGTTTCAAAACATGTGAATGCAGACATTCTAGCAGAATCATCAGGAGAAGACAATGTACCACCATCTGCAGGGAAACCTGAAAGGCAATCAGAACAACATAACTAAAAAGAGATAAAGTTGGATTGGGAATAGCCATGTACTGAGAAGTCTAAAAAATGAAGTAGAGTGATAAGAAATAGAATGATATAAAATAAAAGCTCAATATGGTGCTTCAACATTAAAGGATAATTTATTCTTGCTACAGGACAGTATGAGATTTCCAGATTATTTATTTTACACATAGACATAAAATTGGAACATTTCTCCCTTTTTTTTTTCCTTTGTCGCTCCCCAGTTTGAATCACAGAATCAGCGATTAATTTATGAGAAAAGGGATCTTTGGGGGTCTAGTCTGACCCATTGCTATGGTAAGTACAGTTATATCAGATGTTTCAGGGCCTTATTGAGTCGATTTTCGAATGTCACTGGGGTTGGAGTCTCCACAGCCACTCTGGGCACCTGTTTATGAGTTTGGCAAGTCTCACACTGAAAAAGTTTTTTCCTTATATTTCCCATTATGCTTCTCGTTCAAGTGTACACACAGTGCCACGAGAAATGACCATGTGCCTTTTTAGATGAGGATACTACACATCAGAACTGAGTCTCTGCTGGGGCCAGAGGCTACTGATCCTGTTTTGCTGCAGAAAGTAGAAGACTGGGGGCTTTTTAATCCCAAACACAAGAAATTAAAAGGAAGGCATGAAGTTTCTAGAACAGGTGTATTTCGTCTTTTAACTTTGAGTCCTAAGTGACTGCCTGAAAATATCTTCGGTGGTTGTCTGTACTTCTATAGATCTCCAAACTGGTGTATAGGGAAAGCTGCTTATTACTAACCTTGATAATGGCACTGCAAGGATTTCACTAACACAGTGGAGCTTTTGACTGAACAATGATAGTTTAAAAAGTCTGATTTGATTAGAATACAGGAAAATGCCATATGAAAGGGTATTTGTGCTTTTTTTTCTAACAGGTTCTCTACAGCAGACATGCTGACTGGCAATTTAATCCTGATAAATATGTTTACAAAGCAAACCACTACAGCTTAAATAGCTCATTTTACAGACTGTGTGTGGAATCATGTAGGAAGCATATAAGTGGTTTTAATAAAATTACAAAACCAGAAAATAAACTGTCAACACAAATGCAATTTCAGAGGAGCAGTTTACCTCCTGGATTTGTGTTTTTCCACATGCAAAGCAAAGGAGATAAAGCTTGCTGATATTGATCTCGAAGCCTGATCATAAAAAATTAAAAGTAATTTGTCAGAAAAGAAAAAAGAATGTTTTCCATTTTGCTTAGAGAGCTCTTGAGTGCTTGTGTGAATGCAATTTACAGCATTAATAAAATCCTCTTGCAAATATTATTTTATTTTTATTGTTTCTTTTTCTTCTCTGATTAAATAAAATACTCTGTAGTGCTTGGTTTTCTTTCCTGCCCTTAAATGTTCTGGAGTATTTTACTTCAAGTTTGCATATGCATGTCACCAAATCCAGGACACCAGTACCCTAGCTGGGTTTGGGCTATAGGAAAGTGGACTCAGTGGATGATTCTCCTTTTCTTCATTGACCTTTGAAACAGGAGGAAGTGGAAATAACTCTCCATAAGTGTGGTGACTGGGATCTGGGCAGGTGCCTGAGCAGGCTACTGAGTGAGGTAACAGGATTTACTTCTCTGAGGTTTTTTTATATCTGAGTTTGAGGAGTGTCCATTTCAACAAAAAGACTTCTTTGCACCCAGTGAAGACAGCTGTCCAGAAGGTGATGTTGCTTCCAAGGAAAACTGAGGCAGATATGCCTTGATCTTCAGGAGGTTAATCCCTGTACTTTGTGTCACATGATCCATGATAATCAGCTCAGAAACCACTGACACTGAAGTTGGAAAAAAATTGTAACAAATCACTGATTGTAAAATCATCTTTTTCAGCACTGCAAGCAGCTTTCAAGTGCTTTCTGGGAAGGTCCACAAGAAGCCCTCACTTCACACAGTATGGATAAATGCATCACTTACATGATACATAGAAGAAGGGAGACAAACCCTTTGTGAAAGAAAGTATTCTGATACTGCATTGACGTGTATGTAAACACAGTTTATATGGGGTGGTAGAAACAAAATGGGAGCTCTTTGGGAAATTCTCATTCCTCAAAAGCCTACTCTTACCTCAAATACCTCCTTCCTTTTCGGTGTCACTCAGGGGTGATACAGCTTACATCCTCTTTGAGGATAATATGAAAAGCGAAGCTTTTTAAGTTACTCTGCTTCTTCTTTGCTTCCCATTCTGGATTTACATTATGACAGCTTGCTCTCCTGTGCATTTTGTTATTTTCTCCCTCTCCAATAAAATAACTCCAAGGTAGCCTAAGAAGTCAATGTTCTGTCAGATGTTGTTGCACATATTTAATAAGGATCAGTTGTCTCCTTGCCACAATAGTATTGCCTCCAGAAATTTGACTCTAATGTCAATACTACCCACCCCTCTGAATCTAGAAACTGTTCGTAATACTTGTTGGTGATGTTTCATTTCAGAAAGATTATTTAAAATTTTTGCTCACCAGAGCACTGGAATATACTGCTAATCCCTAGAAAAGTTGTGTAATTGTGGAGGTTGACACGACTGAAGGAGTGATGGGCAGACCATGTCAAAGTCAGATCCACAGTTGTAGCTGGAAGCTGAAAATTGGTTAATTTTGTATAGGTAGAGATTGGAAGCCTTTGAGAGACATAGAAAAGTGTCTGCAGTACAGACCCGACAGCTGGATGAGAACGTATATCAGACAATGATATAAATGCATTTCTGCTCTTGTCACATCACACAACCAACAATTGCAGCACGGAGAATGGACCTTGCAAATATTGGGAAGCCTGTTTATCTGCAGACACTGTAATTTGCTTTAATGAGCATTTTAAACTGCCTGAGATTCTTTACCCTGGCTCAGTGAGTGTTCATGCCACCCTGAGCACTAACGAATCACGTTGGCTGTGCTGAGCTGTCAGACCAGTGTATTTTTTCAGCCCATTGCAGACGCAAAGCAACCTTACTGCTATGCTCATGAAGACTTTGTTTCTTAGTGATCATGTTCTAACTCCTGCAGGCAGGGTAATTTGTTCCTGCTAGTTTTGCCTTTCCAGACTCTCAAAATTATCTTATTTTTGTCAAATGCAATTAAACCTAACTTTGCTAAGAATGTTGAATTTGCTGAATACTTCCTTTGGCTGCCAATATATAGCAGAAGTGGTGTAGAAATCCAGCTGATTGCAGTTTTTGGGGAGACAGCCTATTAAAAGTAGGTTACAATGCCATTCTGAACTCCAGCACTAATTAAAAGTAGAACTATGGTGTGACAGGGTCAAATAATCAGCTGATGTAAACCTGTTGGGGAGTTCTTGATGTGCTATCTGATGAATGACAGGGGAACATTGTAGAGGAAATAAGCAAACATGATGGCATAATCTGGATATTATTTCACTGCATTTAAGACAAGGCCTTTTAGACCTAAGAACCTTTTACTTACTTTGCATGTATGTAATCACTTACACTACAATTTCTTTTGTCTTTTCACAGTTTAAATGATGGTTCACCTGTTGGTTTTTAATAAATAGTTTATTGAACAAAAGGGCTAGTATATGCAAAAGTAGATATGTATTACTGCTTTACAAATTTATCACCAAAGTCTTATTACAACATACACATATAATGCACCACACAGTTCAAGATGAAGTTCTGAAAACCCACAAACTGGCATCTCAGTTGGTTAGCAATTCCAGCTAGGCTGATCTGCTTCTGACTGTTTGTGACAGCATCATCCATATCCTCCAGCATGGTTATTTGAAAGAAGTCTAGTCTGATTTATCAGACATTCACAACTATTTGGCAAAGTCACAGAAAAGCTGTACAGACTGCTCTAACTTAGCATTCAGATTCACTGACTAGGGGCAGGAAGAAGGATTGTAATTGCTTTCTCTTGTCTTTAAAGTCATTAAGCTGGACATCTGTATGATGCACATGAACATTGAGACAGCTTGCTTTGGGGAAGGAAGCACTGTTCCATCTTTCTGTGGAAATTAAATGCTGCTCAGGGATATACCTTGAATGCAGGAGCTTTGTTTGCTATTTGTAACACCCTCATGAAACTTGTAGTGGCAATGGGTGGGAGACATGTGCTACCCTGGTAGCAACTAGAGGCCCACAGTTTGTCACATATCCCAAGAATAACTGTGCTTAGCCAGCTGAAAGCCATAACCATGAAGTCCCTATGTCTTTGTGACCATAAGTTCCTGCAGTAATTTCTGGATTACTGGCAAACTTTTAATTCTGCAGATCAGCCATAATGCATTTCACTGACAAAATTTGTGATTCTAACTTCTGCTTCCATGCTAGCATTGTAGTTAACCAGCTTCCCTTGAAAGTGTGCCAAGCTAGTGTCTTCAAAATACTATAAAGATAGACTTCCAATATCCAACAGGCACCTTGCCAGACTAATTTGGAATTCAGACAGATTATTTCCTGAGAACCACAGTAAATCAATCCTTTTTTTTCTTTCACAGTACACTTATCCTGAGTCCATATGACTTGATGCCATATCTGTTTGGGTTTTCTCTTGTACCCCATTGCTACCTGGCAAGAACTGTCAGCTTGCAGCAGTCTTAATGCAGCTTTGGTGGTAACTGTGGACAAATAAGAAAGCACTACAGTGACAAAATAATTCACTCTTTTCCTTGCCCTCTCTCACAAAACTTAAGTGCTCAAGAGCACCCATAGGCTATCTGTCAACTGGGGCTTGTTTAGGGACTAGCAAGTTCAGAGTTTTTACCCTGATTGTTCAGCTCACACTCTCACTCAAATCTCTGCTTCAGATGTGCAATCACACATAATAATCTGCTTCCAGTCAGCATTCACTACTTAATATTTTTTAGTTGTTGTAGTTTTTTTGCCTACCGCAGTTGATTTTTGTTTGCATCATAGTGGTTTTTGCTTGCATCATGCAGTAAACTCTAGAAATCCCATTCACAGTCGGGTAGGACAGCTCTTAATGGCATCTTGCTCTTTCCCCTCAAAAACTCAGGATGTAAATACACATATTAGAGGGCAGGGAGAAAGGAGTAGCTGAGACAGAGATTTTAAGGGATGTGTTTGAACTCACATACAAAGTCTGTGTTTAACAGGAAATCAAAACCATTTCTCATTTCAACAACTGGTTTGCCTACAAGCAGCTTATCTTCTGTGTTTCCACATGCACAGTGAAGCTCATTATATGTGAATGCATTTTTAATTGCCATCTAAATTCCTGGGGACCACAAACATGACCACACACATAAAAATTACTACTATGATAGACATTCAGACATTTGCTTTTCAAATTGTTTGTGACATGTTTCTTATTGTCAGGTGAAGAAGAGTCATAATTTAAACCATAATTACAGTCAAAATTCAGCAGTTCAGCACATTGTATTAGCCTCTTAGAAAAGTAATGTGAGTTGAATAAGTTGGGATGTTCCCCAAATTGAGCTATTCCCCATCATCAGCAGTAGTCACTCCTGAATAGTGGTAGTTTGGAAAAGACTTTGCAGAGTATGGTTTTGTAGAGCATACAGGGAAATAACCTAGCTTTACAGTTAAAATTAATATAAAGAATCTTTCTCCCTAGGATTGCAAGTTTCCTGAGTAACCTTAGGCTGGTCAAATATTCTAGATGGTCCTTGACTTTTCAGTATATACAACTGGAAAATTACAAATATATACATACAAGCTTCTTGTCTAATGACATCAACATACATACAAAATAATCATCTACAAATTCACTCATTTATACAACTCTCTGGTCTGGAGAAAACTGGTCACAGCTTTGGTCTAGTGACTCCCAGGGCCACTATATTTGAATAGAAGAATTTCTTTCAAGAAAAGCCCACAGTGTTTAAACAATATTTGTAAGTCTTTCCTGGTCTCTTAAACTCATTTCTAGATCACAGGTCCCTTCTTTTTACAAAGCTGAGTAGGACCCAATGTCCCCAAATCAGTGTTAAACCCACAACATGTCCCTTTAGCACATGAAAAACACTCATTTTCAGAGCCTCTTTTGAGAGGCTCATTTTTTGGCAATTAAGAGCAAAACCAAATAACACAGAGACTGTGTAAAATGAATCTCTCAAATGGCATGCTCACACTTTACTATGAAGTAAAAGTGAGAGTAAGTATGCAAAATGTGTTTTTTCTTCTGGGTAACATAGTTTTTCTGCCCTATTTATGAAGTCTCATTCTAACAGATAGATTACCTGTGCAAAACAAACACATTACTTGAGTCCTAGAGACCTCTGTCTTGATCTGAGAGGTATTTAGGGCCAGCAAGCTGATTATGCTGGAGTGACAAGAGTATTTCTCATCTGTCAGACCACAGGGTGTGGAGAAAAATGACATCAGTACCTTGTACATGATTAATATATTTCCCCACAGAGTCATGGTTACAATATTTTGGTCAAAGCCTGTCTGTTTACTGAGAAGGGAGAACTATCTGTCCTGATTTCTCACATTTAACATGCATCCCGATATCCAAAACATCCCAGCACTTTATCACATTTAATGCAATTATTTCACAATTGTATTGAGGTGGAGAATTAGAATCTTGAATGGAGAGGCTAAATTCAGTCTGAGGAGTGGGTTTGAATATTAAGTTCCAGGTAAGTGTCCAGCATAGCAGCTGCTCTTTGCAAAAAGAGCTGCATTTCCCAAGCTTCTTTCACAGATCGTCATAGTCATTTTACAGAATAGACAGCTGAGGAAAAAAGATCTTCCTTCAGAGAGGTCTTACCAGTTGAGGTCTCTTTCTATCTTCTTTCACAAAGACATATATTTTGGGGTGTTTTTTCATCCTATGTGTTGGAAGTATGTCATTCTATTTCATTTACAAATTCTTGCTATTTCTGTGTCAAAATTTTTAGGATACAACAGCAATAGAGAAAAATTAGGTTTCTAACAACGCCCACATTTTCCATTGCATTTTAAATACCAGTTACCCTTAAGACCAAATTTTACTGCAGTGTTTCTGTAGCATTTGAATGAGAAATCTGGGTTTCTATCATCAAAACCGATTTGTTTGAAACTGTTTGTCCTGGTCACTGCTCACTTAGGAACTGTAGAGGAGAAGTATAAGTTTTATATTTGTTCTTTGCTGTCTTCTGTAAGGACCTAAATTAAATTCTTTTATTCTACACAACAATCCCTGAACAGCAGTCTATTAATTAATAAATTTTGCAGAATTATGAGATATAGGTTACAAAAGACATTACAAAAATTTCATTTGCATCATATTTCTCCAGTTCTGGAATAAATGACAGTTATGAGAGTGCACAATGAATACTCATCCTGTTTTAATTTCTATTCTCCAGAATTTCATTGATTTATCCATTCTTTAGAACAGTTTTCTTCTTATAAATAAGTTGTGTTTAGGGGGTTCCTCCCTCTCCACCAGGTAACATATTGCTATTCATTCAGATTTCATAAAGAGCAATTTTCCCCCATCAACTTCTACAGAAGGACTCATGCAGAAATCAACATGTATTTCTTATCCTGGAGACCTTAACTAGAGAAGGAATCCCTGAACGTAGTAATGATTTACTACATCATGGAGAGCTCCAGATTTGCCTACAGCTTCTCCTAGTAAGAGAAAACCATACTAACTTCTACAACTTGACTAAATAGTAACAAGAAAACAGGAAAAAACGTAACTCAAACCAAAATAGAAAATAAAAATTCTAAAATATTTTATTATTTTACATTGTTATATTTTATTAGATGAAATAATCTTCCACTCTAGTATGAAAATAAAAACTTGCATATATATTTTCTCCAGATTTTGAAAGGACTTGAAGTAGAAACAGTATTTTTAAAACTTCATGTTTACATTGAGTCTTTGACCAGTCAGTTAAAGAGCTAAAACGAGACTTACCAAAATGACACAAACTCTTACTTATGTAAGAGAACATGAAATCTAGCTTCCTTGTGATGAAGTATAAAATATATTTTCTGCCTGGATTCAGATGCTTTTATCCTTTCAATATGATATGAATGACAATAAGTGCAACAATTGAGGCTTCTATTATGCAACATCACTTTAGCGAAGCAAAATGAATCTGAGTTTGAAGAAATTACAACCCTTCTTAACGTAACAAACAACCCATCAAAACTAAGCAAGGAATGGTGGACGAGTTGAGGATGATAATAACTGCTTGAAATCTGTGATGTTTCATTGATCAAGTAGTGCATCCATACGTTTGAAAGAGCTGGATAGCAGTTTGGGTTTTCATACCTGTAGATACACATCAGTGTCTGTTGTGTGACTGTGCTCTGTATCACTACAGAATTGCCCTAGTAAGACTGAGTATTTGTAATGGAAGAGAAAAAAACCATGAGAAATGCCTTCTTAATGTTCCTAGAATAGCATCATTTGACTAAAAAATAGTAATTTAGACTAGTACAACTTAGTGATAAATGCATAAGGGAAAACATAAGCCCCTGGTGACTTAGTGCCCAAGGAATCCCAGAAGTAAAGATGTGAGAGAACAGACTTGAGCAGAGAGCATGTTGGTGCAGTGGAAGGAACAAAGGGGAAAAAAGTGGAAAAATGCCATGGGCAGGCCTGAAGCACAGTTTTGAATTGTATCTGAAAAGCACTTCTATGAGAAAGACTCTAAAATGTGAAGTCCAAGTTTTCAGCTATAATAATGTCTGTCTATGCCATTTCACTCTGTTTTAAATATGCTTGAGATAAGAGATTGGGCTCGTGGAAGATAAAATGTGCCCTTTAAGACCCGGGGAGTAAAGGTCAGAACCTAGGAAAGCAAAAGTCAGTCAAGGGATCATTGTAAGCTCAAAGTGTTGTTCTCCACCTCATCACACCACCAGCATATCAACATAATTTTCTCTCAGCAGCTCAGTGTAGAGTTTGGACCAGTTTTCAGTGAACAAAGACAGCTCTCCTTCAAAACTGTCCTTGGGAAAGTTAGTTAGCAACAAGTGAAAAGAAGGCAAAAAAAGTTTCAGGAACTATATACCATTTGAACCTTCTTTAAAATGCCAGGAAGTTTGACTTGGAAACTGTGATGGAGATAGCATAGGAAAGTTCATAGGATCATAGAATGGTTTGTGTTGGAAGGTACCATAAACACAGATTTATAGATTCATAGAAAGTTAAGGATTGGAAAGGACCCTAGAGATCATCCAACTCCAACCCTCCCACCAAGGGCAGAGACACCTTCCACTACATCAGGTTCCTCAGAGCTCCATCCACCCTGGCTTTGAACACCTTCAGGGATGGGTCATCCACAGCTCCTCTGGGCACTCTGTTCCAGGGCCTCACCACCCTCACAGTAAAGAAATTCTTCCTAATATCTGATCTAAGCCTACTCTCTTTCAGTTTGAAGTCATTCTCCTTTGTCCAGTCACCACCTGCCCTTTTAAAAGATTTCTCTCAGTCTTTTTTGTAGGCTCCCTTCCAGTACTGGAAGGCCTCAAATAAATCACCCTGAAGCCTTCTTTATTGCTGGCTGAACATAAGCAGATCCACCCAGCAGCTAGACTCAGATATTGTGTTTACCCTGTAGCAACCCCTTGATCTGTCTTGATAGACCTCAGGCCTGAATGATGGGACTGAAACTGGTTGAGGCCAAGAGAGTTTGCTCTTTCCTCTGAGTCCATAATTTGGGTTACTGGTAGCTGTTTTGCTCCACCTTGGGTTTGCAAACAGCTTTTATCACATAACCTAACAGGTGTGCCATATTCAAAACGATACATCATTCACATGTAAAATAAGTGACAACTGGGTTTGGGTTTGGTTTTTTGTCTCCCCAACAAGAAGTACAGGCAGCAATTTCAGAGTGAAGCAGTAGAAACTGCAGAGTTTATTTTCTGTTGTTGCTGAATTGCTCAGTTTTGATTAAACCTTTGGGTTTGCTTGCAAAATTAGCCATGTGCTACCTAGTGATTGGGAATGCATTTTCAAGCTGAATGAGGTGGGATGGATTGCAAAAGATTAGTTGTCCAGAGAGTGATTATAATCTTTTGTGCATAGAGTGCTGCTCCAAAGCTATTCCAGAATGATAACTGCTGATAGCAAGTCAATCAAAAGTCTCTGTGATAAAAATTGGAAGTCTCACTCTGTTTCTTGGCAGAAATCTACCTCAGCAGTTGCCCAGCACCAGCAGATCTTTCTGGCACCTGTGTGGTTCACAGACGTGTGATCAGCCTCTTGTTTCTGCAGACGGAGGAGTTTCTGTGGGTGTTCACAAGCCTTGAAAAGAAGCAGCCTTGCAATAAATGACTGGAGCTCTCCAGGCTGTCATTACTGTGCCCAGCACATTCACAGTCATAGAAGCTGAAAATGCAGCAGAGTAAAAGCAGCAGCACAAGTGTACTATTTGCTAAGCTCTGAAAGCATACTTATGGCTTGGTAGATGAAACACCAAAAGGAGCTGACAGTTCGTGTGTTTGTGGAAAAGAACAAGGATGAAATTCTAAGAAAATGAAGTTCTGGGAATGAAAGGGGTGTAATGTCACCATACTGAGGGACTTACTAATGGAAATAATGAATTCTTTGATTGTTCAGATATCTGAATTGTCAGAAAATATTTCCTGAATCACAAGATTAGACTGCAAAAGCCTCCTTTCATCATGGCACAGCATGTATAAGGGTTGTTGTGCTTTTTCAGGCTGATCTTCCCTAACTCAAAACAAAGTGTGGTAGTCTTGAACACTCAAATTTTTGCATATCTCTCTTAACCAATGGTGCCATAATTGTACTCAGTTACCAAAACAGCTGAAAAAAGCCTGCCCTGTGCATAATTGTGTGAAAGATCCTTTGGGCATATCTTTTCAGTTTGTCATATTTTAGAGTAACTGTAAAACAGATGTCATTTAGTGGTAACTAATTCAAATAGCTGATAGCTACCAGGGGGAATCAGTCTTTGAATTAGCCATTATAATGGATTCAGCACAAAGAAAGATAAATTGGAATTTTCTTCATCAGCCACCTGTTCAGGTGAGCTTTCAGAAGAAATATTTGTATTATCATTTTTCAGGTTTGGTCCGGGGTAGAGTTAATTTTCCCCACAGTAGCTAGTATAGGACTATGTTTGCATTTGTGCTGAGAAAGATGTTGATAATATAGAGATGTTTATGTTACAGCTGAGCTGCACATACCCAGCATCAAGACCTTTGCTTCTTGTTGTGCTGCCCTGCCAGTGAGAAGGCTGTGGTTGCACCAGGAGTTGGGAGGGGACCAAGCTGGAACTGACCCAAGGGATATCCCACACGATACGGCATCATGCTCAGCACATAAAGCTGGGAGGATAAGAAGGAAGGTTGCACACTTGGGGTGATGGCGTTTGTCTGCCCAAGTCACTGCTCGTCTGGGGATGGTTGAACACCTGCCTGCCCCTTAGCAGCAGTGAATGAAATCTTTGTTTTGCTTTGCTTGTATGTGAGATGTTTACCTATTAAACTGTCTTTATCTCAGCACATGAAATTTTTCACTTTTATTTTTCAAGTCCCTCCCCAGTCCTGCTGCTGGGGGCACGAGCAAGTGGCTGTGTGGTTCTTCGTTGCCAACTGGGATTAAACCATATCATAGATACCAGCAGCTTTGAACTGCTTACCACAGCTCCTTGTGCAACTAAAGCCACAGTAGTAAAATATTTTGTCCCAAACAAACAAGGGAATACAGGTTCTGTGTAGTTAGGCAATTTCAAAAGACAGAGAAATTATCAAGATACTGGTTTTGGGGTGTTAGGAGCTTGGCCACCTGCTCCAACCTGGGGGGGCCCTGACCAGATGCTAGAGGGCAGCCCGATGCCCCAGGGACATGGGCTGCTGCTTTCCTGGTTGTAGGCTCAAATGGTAACAAAGATGTGTAGCAAATTGCCAGGTTGCTTTCCTAGCAAGCACACATGTCCCCTGTCTGTGTCTCTACATATTTTTTCTCTATCTTCCTCCTTCTTGTTATCCCTTGTTGCATTTAAAAGGGGCTTTGTCCAGATAACTTTTAAGGAGCAGGAATTCTCCTCCCACATACACCTCCAGCTTCCTCCTCAAATGGGGAAAAAGTACTGATGTACTCCGTTCTTTTAAGAATTTCATTCACTATTTGAAAAATTATTTCATTTTGCTTTTGTAATTCTTCAAAGTATATCTTTAGCACTGATGATCCCCCTTTTCTCTGTCGGCTCTAGCCTTTACCTATCAAAAAACCCCAAACCTATGTAATAGAACTTCTGTTATGCTAAATAACTATGAGAAATATCAGTTATTACAGCCTACAATGTGAATGCAGAATAGACATAAAAAGTCTACCTTTTATTTGGAGATCAGGGATAAGGGGCAGGTACAGCAGTTTTCCAATACAGTCTTTACAGTGATATAAATGACCAATTTGCAGGTTGTAAGTGCAGATGACTATTTGGTTTTAATTACTTTTCTTTCTGCCCAAACCAGCACATGTCCTTTCTTTCTGTTTTTTTCCTTGTTAGCACAGAGTATAGTTTTGGTTTGTTTCCATCACTTCGAGGTATGATGGCAAATAACAGAAAACCAATAAAGAAAAAGGAGGAGCTTTATATCAACCAAGTCTGATGCTTTTTTTAGCTAGAGTTGTCATCATGCTGCCACACAAGCATAGTTTTCTTTCAGTCCCAGGTTCCAGGGGGAGGATTTCTGTCTTCTCTCTTACATTATCCAAAAATGGTGCATCTGCAGAATTATACATAAAAGTTCTGACATTGAGTCAAAAAATCTTCTAAAGTTGTGAAAATCATGAAAATAAAGGTTGTCCCTGTCATACAAAGTAAACATTTTTATTAAGTAGAAAGTTCAGTATTTTGCATGTTTTGCCATCCTACCCACTGAAGCAGGACTGAAAGACTGAGGGTGGTTGATTATTTCTAGATTAAAGAGATGAAGGGAATAACAAAAACAAATGGTTAACATACTGACGTAATTTCAATAAATTACCCACTACACATTCATCTCTCTCCAATTAGCAAATTGAGAGTGAAACTACAGGAAGCTGACATCTGCTTTCATTAAAAAAAAAACAAAAAACAAAAAAAAACCCAAAAAAACTATGTCCCAGCTAAAGCAGCTTAGAAGCTTATTGACAATTGTAAAGGTCTCAATTTCCATGGAAATATACAATCAGCATGCTCTGTGATATTTTCTTTAATTCAGGGGTCAGTACAAAGCAGGTAGATATGTTCAAAAAATCAAATTTAAATGAGCTTTAGATTCAAGTTAGTAAGTTCTTTATCACATCTGGTAAAAATAAGTTTTAAATCCTCTTTTTTTTTTTTACACAATACGTAAATGAAGAAGCACACAAGCTGTCTCAGAAGTCAAAGCCAACTTGATATAATCCTGTGACAGCATGGCTGTTGCACCTGAAATATTCTTAGCAATAATGAAAGAAAGTTTGTCAGGAGAGGTAACAAACCAATTTCAATAGCTGGGGAAATATAAATTAAATAAATAAATAAATAAATAAATAACCTCTAAGAACAGGAACTTTTGAGGAGTAATTTACTATATAGCTGCACAAAGCAGAAAGAACCAGTTCTGCTGGTAGATGAGCCTTAACTACAGCAAGGCACTTACATCCCAAAGTATCTCCTCTATAGGAACCAGCTGCGATACTTAAAAATTCATATCCTAGCTTATGTCTCACAAACATACCCAGGTAGATAAGCCCTGAGGTTACTTTAACAAAGCCAGAGTAAATTCTCTGTTTAGAAAAAGGCCTAAAGCCTTCAAATGAAAGACCAGATTTTCAAGGATCCAGCTGCTCCTGCTGTAAAAAACAAATGCTGGTTTTTTCCAAATCCAGTCGATGAGAATTTCAAAGGCTCACAATAACTTTGTGTTCTCTAAGCAGCGGCTGGTCTCATCTTATCTATGTTAATCTTAACAAATATGTCCTTTTCACTTGCCTATGCAGCATGAAGTTACTACATTTTTTGTAAAATGTCCGCAGGTCACGTATGTATGAAAACTGAACAGTAGTAATCATATTAAGGAAAAATAGTATTCTTTTTTAAAAATAAAAATGTAGGAAATACAAATATTCTTGAAAATTAAACAGCAAATGCTTCATTTTTAGTGTACTGTATTTAACCCTGCAGATTACAACTATGATTGTTATATCTGACATTGTAGAAGAAAACTGCTTAGAGCAGGTAGAAATACTGGAAATGAAAATGAGAAATTAAAAAAACATCCTGCAGTGAGGGGTTTTTTTTCAAAGTTTGTTCTCATTTTTGCTATCAACAGAACTGCAGAAGAAATTATCAGAAGCCTTATAAAAAAGTTATTACAGCTATTTGTGCTCCAATACTAAATAGAAGTGCAGTGCAAAAGGTTGGATACAGAAAGCCTTGTGGAAAACTTTTATGAAAAGTCTCACTAATGAAAGGAGTAAATGCTTAGCTTCCAAGAATAAAGAGCAACCTTACACAGTGAAAAATGGCTCTGATTTTGTCTAGAAAGGAGACTGACAAAGAGCAGATGTCAACAGCCTTTGTTGTTTGAAACTGTCTGGCAAGTCCCTTATGACAGCAAATGTTTTATTGCTTCCAATGAAAAATTTTGATACAACATTTTTGCTTCAGATATTAAGATGCAGCCCATGTATCAAGTAGAACATTTGTTCAAGGCAATGTGCATGCACTCAAGGTCAACAATGCCCTGAGTAGCCACAGCTTTACCCATTTATAAACACTTCTCTCAGTCAGACCATCTCTGGCCTTTGACTGATAAAAGGATTACTGTCTCCCACATTCTCGCTGCTTAAGTAGAAGTGAACCCGCAGATCTTGCTTTGTGCTTCAGAACTGGTAACCTTATTTCATAACTTGGCTCATGACTTAATCCCATTCTATTTGACGATTTTGCTACATGTATGATTGGACATCAATTATAACAATCTAACATCTGAAGTCTAAAAAAAGTCAAACTGCTAGAGAAAGTTAAAGCTCTAATAGTAAGGTTACTGAGCAAATAAAAAGCAGGCATAGGACATAAATTAAGAGTTATTTAAATTGTGGCTCTGGGTGTCTAATTATCCACTGTGAAACTGAAGTGAAGGACAAGAGAATTCAATTATACCAAAACAAATGTGGCTACTAGTACAACACTAAAAGGCCATTGCTTCTTGACAGCGTATTCTGACAGCATCATATACTCACTAGGTCATGCTAATGAAGCCGTGTTTATAGAAAATGTCCTATGGAAGCATCCTTGTTAAGTGCTATGTCTAATATAAAATCAAGGTTTTACTGAATAAAAGAAAATTTAACAAGACTAGATATTTGTCCTGAAGTAGGCACCAGAGCAAACTAGTCTAATCTAATCTAGTTTAGTCTAATCTAGGGTAAATGATAAACTAATCATATTTTAAGCGCTGTGAATATTCTGTCTTTTTTTTTTTTTTAAGTTTGTTTAAGAAATTAAAAAGAAGTCCACAATTTCTGCTAATGATAAGCAGTGTGGTCTTCAGTACTTTACTTCTGAAATGCAAACTAGCAAGCACTGATGGGCTAGTTCCAAAAGAATTTTCTTCTTTCATGATAAAAGTCAGAAAAGGAGTCGCAGAAGAAAGGATTTCAGAACATCTTACCACCAGTACTTCAAATCTTTCTAGTGCTTGAAGCAGGTAAGTAACACTGCAATATATAAAGACTGTTTATATAAGTTGAAGCAATAACATATTTTACATGGTTTTATCATTTGCTGGTCTATGACTACAAATTACCACCATACAGATGTAAAAAGCAAGACTTAAACATTAATCCCTAATTAAATAACTCTGCCTTTCTAAATTGCAGCTTTTTCTCTATAATCACATAAACTGACACTGCACAGGGAATATACTTTTCCTTATTAAAAACATGATCCTCCCTTATGGTATTTACTGCCACAGAATGACAAGATTGAAGGCAAAATTTAAAGATCATCTAGCCTATCTCTTTGCATAAGGCAAATTCAGCAATATTGATTTGATTCCTGACTGATGTTTGTCCAAGTTACAGTTAGAGAAACTCCATGTCATCCTCAGACAATGTATTTGAGTGCTTTATTGTCAGCCGCTAGGAAAGCTGTCCTAATGCATAATTTAAAGCTGTCTCTTTTTTCTATGGCAGATAAATTTTACTTTGTCCTCCATGTGAATAGAAGATAGAGCATCTTTTTTCTGCTTGAGGCAATTTTTCTATCAGTCAAATATCTATGTTTCCACTGTTCTGTAGATGCAAAGCAAAATGTTCAGTTTTCCTTCTAGGTCAAATTTACTGCACTTCTGAAAATTATTCTTATTCCCTGTAGTCTCTCATTTGATTTGTTACTTTCTTGGAGAGCAACACCTAAAACTGAGGGCTTTTTGTCATACAGCAGTTTACTAATTCAGTTGCTTCTGGAGGAACTATTGGACCCTAAGGAATGAGGACTCCAGAAAAGGAAAAATTTAGTGGCAGTCAAAAAATTTCATTGTGAATGAAAGTAAGCTATTGTATTCATAAGAATAATGTTACACAACAATACTGCACACTAGTTTCATGGAAAAATAGAGAAAATTTCATATGATTTCAATGCCTTATAGTTTTCTGCCTGCAATTTTACTTAGAGTATCTGCAGCTGGGGTGGAGGGAGTGGGAATATGTAGAGTATTCCATTATTACATTTAAAATAACAGTTCCAGTCAAAGTGCCAAGTGTTTCCAATAATCTAGTAACCTTCTCAACATCAAGCAGTAGCTAATATAAATATAATTTCTTTAATTACCTTTGCCTACAGAAAAACTGCCAATTTTTAATACATGTACTGCAATCAGGACTGTATTATTTTGACACATAAAATATGTTATGCTAATTTTTTTTTAAATAATTCAGGTTAAGGAATAGGTATTCATTGATATTTTACTTTGTTCTTTAATGGTTTGTTACAGAAGTAATAGGACTGGTAGATCCTCAGAGTTGGCATTAATAGAGATCATGCTCAACAGTTTTTTGGGGTTTTTTTTAAACTCAAATCTGAATTGGGAATAAATTAGAAAATTATGAATCCTGGCAGAAAGTTGCTTCTATCCTCACCTATTTATTTTGTATTATTTTTTAATCCATGAAGACATTTCAGATCCTAGCTCAGGGGTTTCTCTCTATTTATTCTGTGCTCCTTTAGCATACAGAGCAACTGATACCAGACTTAAGAATGCTTCAGAAACTAATTTCTGCGCTTCATCTGACAAGCAACATCAATTGATTATTTTTTCACTTGTCTAAATATAAACACACACAAAAACTCTTATTTCAATAAAACATAATAATACTTCACATAGAGATTTTTGAGTCAGCTTATGTAGCAGGTTATGTTGATGTAGAGAAGTCTGTGGTAGATGTCTTCCTAGCAGCAGAAGCATCTAAGGATGAGTGGACAGTACAATTCTGTTTTGTCACTATTAAAAGGACATCCTCAAAATACTCTCTGATCCTTCTGTTCATCACCACCCAATAATTTAACACTTAACAACTTAAAACTGCCTAATATTTGTCCACAGCATGTGTAGTATCTGTTGTCACTGCATTTGTGTTTCTGCAATGGGATTCATAAGGCTTGGGGGAAGAAATTAAACCCTTTCAGCAGCAGTCAAGAAGTGATCATCATCTGCTGTCCACAGTTAATAGCAGAAAGCACTCTTGTATGTGATGATGGTGATGCCATGGGGATTTTTTCATTCACACCACCCATGTTTGCTCACAGACAGAAAAACTCTGCCAGAGGGAAGCCCTTAACTCCGGAATTCAGCAATCTGGCCTCGGAATTCCAATTTCCCAGACAGTTTATGTAGGTTACTACAAAAACACTTCAAAACAGCACTTTAAAATACTAAAAAGCAACTAGTTTTAGCAAGCAGTAAATGCACGCGTGCGAAAATCTGGTCTCAAAAGGATTCGAACCCACAATTTCCCGACGTCCCAACCAACCAACCCACCAACCTCTGAGCCACTCCTGCAGATGCATAGGGTGCAGCATCTGGGCTCCTGTGGACCCCACAGAGGGCGTCCCCTCCTTTCCACAGTTTGCAGGGGAAAAGTTTAAGCTTTCCCCTTTTGTGGGCCTCTCTGCCCCCAACCTTTCCAACCCCCTCGGAGATCTCCTTCTCTAGAGCTAGCACAGTCTCGGTGGTATCGATTCCCTTTTCACTCACCTATTTCCGTGCTTCCGCCTTTCCGTGCTCGGTCCTAAAGTCCTGGTCACAGTCTTAGATTGCTGCTCTGGCCCCTCTGTCATTTGCCAGCTAAGAGAGGGGCAAAGCAAGATGTGTTCCAACCCAAGACTGCGAGTTTCAAGGTGTTTAGGGTCCCTTCGTGGTCGCCAGCAACTGATGCCTTTTCCTGGTCTTAAAATCAAGAGTCATACGCGGTTAGAAGGGGAAAAGGGATTTTACCTTGGTATTTATTCTTAAGGATCCTTAGGTGTACAC
>NW_008238355.1:1793009-1795344 GCF_000691975.1 Corvus brachyrhynchos
GATCTGATATAACATTATAGGTTTTACTAATTAGCACATCTATCAAAGATTCCCCAATGAGAGGCTTGAATGAGCCCCCCTTCCCAAGGAGCCTTCCCCTGGATGGTTCTATCTTGGTTTACAGAATATGTTCTGGAGAGGACCTTGGGGTCTGGGGCACACTGATCCCCAGCTACGAAGCTTCTAAAATGTTCAGTCTCCCAGCTTGACAAACAAGTCCAAGAATGTAGGCAAAAAGCACCAAGAATACAGAAGTTGTAAAAGGCACAACAGGGGTATAAAAGAAAAGGCAAAAAATCCCCATGGCATCACATCAAAAAAAAACCAAAAATAATATGGAAGAACATAAATAAAAGAGAACAATTTCTCTTACAAACTAATGGAAATAAAGACAGATTTATATAGGTAAATGTTCCTAGAATTAAATATTTACTCTCAGGTGTCATCAGGATTAGAAGGAAATAATTTAAAAATGTAGATATAACCCGCATATTTCCTCAGAGCAGTGAATCCAGACACTGTTGAGCTAAAGCTTTTATAAAAAAAAGACGGATTTTTCACAGTATAATTAGCTGATTAATCAATAATTGAGTAATTGTTTAGTTACATAAGGCAATACACTGTTTGAATTTCCTTGTCATGGATCACTATAAATTAATTGCAATAGCTGTAAAAGCAGTATAAGGAACTCATAAAAAGGAGATAGGCTTGGAGGTTTATGAGACAATAAAGTTTAATTGGCTGTATTCCATTAAGATTAAGAAATACCCATGTAAAAGCACAAAACAGTAAGCTTTTGAGACCTTAACTATAATTCCATTTAACTTGTAGACTACCTCTGCAGGCACATTCTAGGCTAGATATCAGAATATAACTTGCAAAAGATCAACCATTTCTCAAAACACCAAGAATGTTTTCATGTTTCCGTGCCTAAGTTCTTTCTTTCAGTTCATTATCCTGTTATTGTTCTGCTCTTTTGCTAACTTTTGTCACAGTTTTCCCTCTAATTCAGACGCTTAATGCATTCTAATTCTGGTATTCTGTTAAATTTGTAAAAGTGTCTTGATGACATTGGGGATTCAGTGACATTGGTGAGGTTATAGCTGATAAGAAAGTCAGCTTAGTTTCCTAACATTTATAGTTCAGATTTCTTAAAATCTTAAATTAGGGGGAATAAGTTAATAAATATTATTTAAATGATATTCAGTCCAAAATTAATAAAATTATTAGCATGATTTTAAAATACATTTGATTTTACTAATAAAGCTAAGAAGCTGTTTTACAACAGGGAGAGAGAACGACATAATTTGAACAAACTGAGTTACACCATGTCACAGTAGAAGTTTATTTAATGAAATCACTGTTTTGCTGAACTTTCACTGAACTTCCTGAAGAATACATGAACAGGGAGGTTGAATAATTTCTCAGAGATGCATTTGACATCTAAAGGTAATGCCTTACTGTACTGCTGTCTAGCAGAGCAGCTCCTGTGTTTAGCAGGAAACAGTAGGAGTGGAGAGGAGAAAGCCATAAGTTATATAAAGTTATTTTGTGTGCTTGTTCCAAACATGCTTAATATTTTAACTCTTGAAGGTTGTATTGACCAAAATTATGCCTGGCAATGAAATTATTCCTTTGAGTTTTGTCTGAGACATTGCATATTTCTCTTTTTTTTTTTTTTCCTTACAAAAACACTTGAAACTGATATTGGAGAAGAGTTCCGAACAATTCTGTGGTGGCAATCCTTTGCAATGATGCTACGGACTGTCACTTCTTTCTTTTGCGTAGTCAAATTAATCAAGCACTGCACAGGTGAACTCAAATCCAATGGCTCCTTCATTTGCTACTTGGATGGCTAAGTGTAGCCATCAGCTAGAGTGTTATTTCTGTATTTCTCTCTTCCCCTCGCAAGCAGATCAGAGAGTAAATTTAATTAAGTTAACATATATGGTGCTTTCCATTGAGAAAGCATAAAGCTATCCACATTTTAGTGTCTGGTTGTGCAGCTAATGACTGCAAAAGGTAGACAGTCTTAAATACAGTATTGACATCTCATACAGGCAAGTGCTTAAAACAGTTTGTGGAGCTAAACTGTTCCATATCCTACCAAAGTGTGGAAGAACCATATACACCTTGGGCTGGTTTCCATGTCTAAATTTCAACAAGCATCTGATTTATACATGAGTTATCCATGTTAGCATTAGATAAGGTGTATCTGTGAGAAATTATCTCCTGGAAAAGCATTTTCCCCTTGATGCCATGGTGATTTTTTGCCTTTTCTTTTATACCCCTGTTGTGCCTTTTACAACTTCTGTATTCTTAGTGCTTTTTCCCT
>NW_008238355.1:1795531-1800086 GCF_000691975.1 Corvus brachyrhynchos
GTGTGCACCTAAGGATCCTTAAAATAAATACCAAGGTAAAGTCCCTTTCCCCCTTCTAACTGTGTATGATTCTTGATTTTAAGACCAGGAAAAGGCATCAGATGGAGCTTTATCTTGACAAGCCCACTCAACTGATTTCTATTCAGTATTGCTCTTCATTTTAATTTTACATCGTGACTTAGTGCCAAACTGAACAGTGTTATCTAAAAGCAAAATCTGGCCCATCATTATTTATTTCCTGAGGTCTCCAAAAATTTCTTATATGTAGATATTTTGGGTTATCTGCATTTATTCAAGTCATTTCAAGTACTTTTCCAAGAAAGGCTCTCAGGGAGCCCTACTCTAGAGTTAGTCAATTAGCTTTATTGCAAGTATCTGGTCTCCCCACAGGCAGGTGAGCCTCCATGCCCTTTCTTACACTGTCTCACCATCACACACCTGTATTGCCACAACCTGAGCTATGGTTTAAGTTAGTTATTCCAGCCAACCCAAATCTCAGTTGAAGATATGGTGTTTCACCTGTTCTGTACACAACTCTTGACGCCATCATACAAAGCCTGTGCCTATTAGACACTTGGCTACAATGCTAAGGCAATTAACCATCTAAATAAATGGAAGTGTAGCAAACCTCTTAATGAATATGAAATAAAGGTCAAATTTGCAGCATGCTTGAGCTAACATTTCCATTTGTTTTCAGAGAAATAACTTAGGAGATGTAATTGCATCTCTTCAAAGATCTCATTTTCAGTTACATAAAATGTTGGGGGTTGAAAATTGTTTACTTGGTAGACATTAGCAGAACTGTAATTTTCATGTGCTGTTTATTATTCATGAGATTAACTATCAAACGGCTATGTAAATAAAGCACAATGCAGTGCCTATAATTCTGAGAAAGTAACCACTGCAAGTCACAATTCCTAGACAGTACTACTGTTTTTTATGAGTGACATAATCCAGATTCAGACACAGCGTGACATATTACTAACTCCTTCCGTTGTCAAGAAACTGGTATACTCAAAAAACTCAATTGCTACAAAATTCTGGAGCTTTGTGTACCGCATGCCATGCTCTTGTCCTTCACAACTAACAAAGTTCCAGATGTTATCTATAGATAAAGAATTATTGCAGCTAGAAAGCTTTGGAAAATCTTCTCAATATATATTAGTGAGACTATTCCCCCTTAAGGATACTGAAAGATTTATAAAATAATGCCCAGATACATGGCATATATGGATTTTACAAGACAGTCCTGAAATGCTGTTGTTTTGACAACAAACAATATGAAGTATACAAATATGTATAGATCTCAGAACTCAGAAAAATTCCAGTGATTGAAATATATTTTAAGAAATTATATGCCTAAGGTCACATGCCACTGATAAAAACATATCATTCTGAAACTAATACCAATACCATTTATATCCTGCTTTTCCATACTGCTTCAAAAAGGGTACGTTATAATATCACAAGCATTTAGTCATTCTTACAAAAATAAGCAAAAGGCATGGTCTATCAAAGCAGATGGCCTCTGAAATACCCCAGGAGAACAACACTTGGACAAAACAAGACAAACAGTCCCAAAGCTGGGCCAAATCTAACAAAGTGAGGTTAAACAAAACCAAGTGCCAGGTCCTGCACTTTGACCACAATAACTCCCTGCAGCTTTAAAGGCTGGGCACGGAATGGCTGGACAGCGGCCAGGCAGAAAGGGACCTGGGGGTACTCATTATCAGCAGCTAAGCATGAGCCAGTAGTGTGCTCACGTGGCCAAGGTGGTCAGTGGTATCTTGGCCTGCATAAGGAATGTGACCAGTAGGACCAGGGGAGTGTTTTCTGCTTGTATTTGGCACTGGTGAGGCCACATTTTGTCCAGTTCTGGGACCCCCAGTTTAGGAAGATTGAGATGCCCAAACATGTCCAGAGAAAGGAAACAAGGCTGGTGAATGGTCTGGGACACAGGTCCTATGAGGAGCAGCTGAGGGAGTTGGGGTTGTTTAGCCTGGAGAAAAGGAGGCTCAGGAGTGACCTTATGCACTAGTCTGAAAACAAACCAGTGGGAGGCACCAAGTCAGAATAACAATTTAATGGAAATTAAAGAAAAGGGGAAAAAAAAAGGTAAAAGAAAACACTGTCAAACTGACAGAGTCAAGGTACAACCTGACACCCTGTTAGGCAGGGTGGTGGTAGCAGTCTGGTAGAATGGTGGCTGCAGTCCTCTGAAGCAGTGATCCTGTAGTAAAACAGTCTGCTCTTCCTCAGGAAGTCCAATGGTGGCTGTGTCTCACAATGGGGTAATGAGTCATGAGGCCAAGTGTTGATTAGGCTCATTAACAGAAGATAGTCCAGAGGGAGTTATCTTTGAGTCATGCGGCAGGACAATGATGGGCCATTAACAGAAAGATAGTATGGGGGGAGGAGGCAAGGAAACACTGCCCCACCTGATTTCAACAGCTCATGAGGATGGTAATAGAATACACTGCAACCCAGGACACCTTATCAACTTCTATAACTCCCTGAAAGGAGGGTATAGCCAGGTGGGGGTCGGTTTCTTCTCTCCCGACAGGGGGACACAGTCTTAAACTGCACCAGGGAAGGTTTAGGCTGGACATTAGGAAAAAATTCTTCACAGAAAGAGTGGTTCAGCATTGGAATGGGCTGCCCAGGGAGGTGGTGGAGTCACTGTCCCTGGAGGTGTTTAAGAAAAGACTGGATGCAGCACTCAGTGCCACAAGCTGGTTGAAAAGGTGATGTTCACTCACAAATTGGACTTGATGGTCTCAAAGGTCTCTTCCAACCTACTTAATTCTGTGATTCTCTGGAACAACTTTCACTGTCTCATGACTCAAACTATTTTGTAGGCTACAGATGAATAGCACAAATCACATCAAAGCGTGACTTGGCAAAAATTAGAGCTCATGTCCATATTTTAGGAATAAGTGTAGGTTTTGCCTTAGTCCCACAGGTGACCAGAACAAAGACTATAAATACTTATACACAATGAGAACTTCCAGATCATATCAAGAAAACACTTCAGTGGTGTTTCAGTCTCAGGACAAGAAACTACATTCATTTCAGTTAAAACACAGAGCCAATAAGAAATTCTTTCAAAACAGTATCATTGGAATATCAAATTTGCAGCCACTGTAACCTATTGAGGCCAAAAAAAAAATCACAAAAATGTAACAAATTTATCTGTCTGCAATGCTTTCCTACAGGTATCTCCTTCAAGAGATTGACTTCAGGCTATATCCAATGCAGCAGTTCCAAAATCATGCCTGATTTCCAGTTCAGATTTCCACTTGTTAAAACTGGTTGGATCCACTGTAACATCATGTTATCTGCTTCTGTAGGTCTCAACCTGTTGCAGCAGGGATTTCTGCAACATGTATAGACAGCAAGGCCTGTGGAAAGAAATAGGGAGTGATTCTTGATAGATGTTTCAGAGATCTTTATTTTCCAGCCACATGGCCAGGGGGCTGTTGAAGAACCCCGCAATCCTGGGACCACCAGGGTCCTCCCAGTGCAGGGGAACACAAAACAACCAATGGGGAACAGGATTGACCAGGGAGTAGGGGAACCCTGTAGGCCATGCCTCTACTCCAGAGTCCCCCTCCCCCCGGACCACACACCAGGGGGGAGGAACCCCAACACTTCACCCTTTTGTTTTAACTAAAAGAGATTTAAAACTTAACATTGAAAACAACTGGATAAACATAAGATAACAAGAACAGTTTCAAGAGAAAACAAGCCACCCTCTTGATTCTCTAAATGTCCAAACAGATTTTTTCTCTGGAACATCTTAGGGCTGAGAAAAGGGAGACAGGACTCTCTGAGCATGCTTTGTGGGGAAACTGAGGCAGGAGAGGGTTTCTTCTCTTTGTATCTGTTGGAACTTTAAACAACAATTGTTAATTCTTTCCCCCCCCCTTTTTCATCCCCCACTCAGCATTGGAAAGGGATTTTTGGGAGAACAATTGGTAAAGGCATGGTTTTGTGAGGGAAACCATGGGTGGAAAAACGGATAACAGGATATGGGATAAAAGGGAAAGGTAGGATTAGGAAAGGGAGACTGTGTGGGTTGTTAATAATGGGGATATTGTCTGGGATGACTACGATTTGCAGCGTATATACTGCCTTTCACAGAAACACCACTCGGCCCGGTAACATTTGCTGCTTGCAACCTTCCTTGTATAATCTTAAACTCTACCACTTCGCCATCTCCTAAGCTTGGGATATATTTTTTGGGGTTATTCTTCATAATGGCAGTACAATGAACGAATATGTCTTCCTTGTTGTCACACCTCATTATAAAACCGTCATTCTGTTTGACATTATACCATTTTACTATTCCTGAAACCTTAACTATGATAATTTTTTCCTTTTTCCGTGTTGCTGCTGTTGTCTCACTGTGTGCTAGTTTTCACTTTTGCTTTTGCTTGCTCCTGCATTGGAGCTGATGGAGCTGCCAGGGCTGCCAGGGCTGTGTGTGTCTGCACGCTCTCGCCGCAGAGTCTCGACTTCTCGGGGTCGCATTCGGGGCCGCGCAGGCTGGGCC
>NW_008238355.1:1800288-1832922 GCF_000691975.1 Corvus brachyrhynchos
CCGGTGGCTGCAGTCACGCACCCCTGGGATGGCCGCCGCGCAGTCTCAGCCGTGTGATGACGGTCATCTTCCACCACAGAGGTAATGGGACCATGCAAATGCTCCTGAAGAGCTTCACTGATTACAGGAGATGCACAGAGAAGTTCTATCACTAGTGCATGTTTTGATTGAGCTATTATCTCACCCAAGATCTCAGACCAAAAATTCAAGTTACCAATTCCAGGAGGATTAATATCAAAAAGTAAGTCTCAAGAAATATCAAAGAAATTTTTGAAAAGCCAGTCAAAAAGATGTTCTAGATCTCCCGGAGCAAGTTTCCTGTTTTGTTGTGCCAGGGTTCCTTTAACTTGTAGATACATTTCTTTCTGCAGCTTAGACAGCCACATTTCCCACGATTCCTCCATAGTCCAGAGAGAACAGCCAAACCAAGGTGAGAAGACAGATCCAGAGGGTTTCTTTACTCATGAATTTTTGGGGATCTTCAAAATCTTGATTGTTTCACAGTCACTGACTCCAGGGAATTGTTATGTTCCCCGGCATCTCTACCATTTGTAACAGTGGGGTCTCCTGCAACATGCGCTAGACAGCGAGGCCCGTGGAAAGAAATAGGGAGATTCTTGATAGATGTTTCAGAGATCTTTATTTTCCAGCCACATGGCCGGGGGAGTGATGAAGAACTGAGCAATCCTGGGACCACCAGGGTCCTCCCCGTGCAGGGGAACACAAAACAACCAATGGGGAACAAGATTGACCAGGGAGTAGGGGAACCCTGTAGGCCATGCCTCTACTCCAGGGTCCCCTCCCCCCCGACCCCACGCCAGGGGGGAGGAACCCCAACATCAACCTATGTTTTTCTCAAAAGGTGGTCTTACCTCAGTAGCATCAGGGATAATTACAGTTATAGATTAGCTAATATTCTCTCACTTTTGGCCCTCTCTTCACGTGACCAAATTTATTACATTTGTTGGAAGAAATGCATTTCACAGCACAAGAAATTACATAGAAAAAACTTTGCTTTTCCCAGATCTGTGTCTTTCGTGAACAATCAACCTGTTTGTAACCATTGCCCACAAAGTCTCATCACTGAGCAAGCTGCCTCGAATTCAGATTTTATGGGAAGTGTGGGTGTATATAACATCACAGATCACCTTAGCTGTGTGTCATTAAGACTGATCTGTACAGACATAGCAAGTCTACTGTACATTTTCACTAAGTTTGGTGGGCAAGCAAGACTATTTTCATGTGACAAGTTGACAGATATGAAAACTTTCACTAATTGTCAGTTCATATGTGAATTGTCTCTATTATCTCAAAAGACAGGGCTTTATTTGAGTTTGCATCTTGGTTTTCATAGGTTTCTAAAAAGACAAGACTGACGCAAACAAGGAACAGAAAACCAACAGTCCCAGGGTCTGTACGAACAAACACATTTATATCACACAAGCAGTACAGTCCTGCCATCTGTATCAACACAGTGTTTGTCAACTACCAAAGGGTAAAACAGATTATGAAGACACTTATTCATGCTAGTGTAGTAGACATAAAGTCTTCACAGTGCATTAAAAATTCACATAATGTTGCTTTTTCATTTGGACTTCTGATTGAGCTGAGCAGTATGAAAAGTCCATCAGCATTTAACCAAAGAACTCCTGAACAAATACAGAGTTGCAGATGCTGAACACTAATTATTCCAGCTGAGACCGACATTAAGTTATATTCAATCTTCTACTCCTCATTGACCCTTTTCCTGAAGGCAAAATATGCCAGGACTATTTATTAGGTTACTTATGTCAGGTCTGAAAGCAGCCACGAATTCTTGAATATGAATGCTTACCTAGAAAACCAGAAACTTGGCCCAAATATGGATGAGTGTATGGAGATCTTTGCATTCACTTCAATCATATGTGAATCACACAAAATAGATTCTCTGAATAGCAGGATAGGACAGAAACAAAGAATCCAAAATACAAAAAAAAAAAATTTTTAAATTTTAAAAATTAATTCAAAAAACCTAAACAACTATGTATTCACATACAATCTACAGCAAGTTAGAATCCTGAGACACTGCTCTATTTTAATTTTTTTTTTTTTTTAATCAAAGGGGTTTACTTTGGGGTTTTATTTCTTTTTTAAAGTGCTGGCATAAAAGTAAGTATTTTGTTTCATTACCTGCCCACAGACATTTGATAACCCATTTCCAAGTGGCTACTCTTAGAGTTTTCAGATAGGTGTTAGTTTTTCTGACCAAAATCAACAGTGATTTTAACACAAATGATGCTTAAGCTATGCAAAATACGTTGTAAGACAAATCCATCACCATTAAAATGTATCTTTCATCCTCAGTGTCTCACAGTGTCAGTGTACCATCCACTTTTAAGAAATGAAGCTCTAAGTTTTGATAATTTGAGCTTCTTGACGCCTTTATTTTTATTCAAGTACTCAAAGTAATATGCCTTTCTGTGAGTGCCCTGACCAGCTTCCACTGAGGCAAATTGGAATCTGTTCAGTGAATTTGTTAATTTTGGAGCACATCCTAAGAATTCTTTAAAACTTCTCACAAGACCTCTAACTTAGTGTCTAATGAACACAGCAGTTGTGTTTCTCTGATTTTTTACATATTAAAAAAAAGGAAAAAAAATTAAATTATTCTTTAATACAGCTCTGATAATTCTCCAGCCACAGATCCCTACTAAAGTCAACAAGAAAGTATGCAACTATGAGTTTTAAGATCATATATTATCTTCCTGTTTATGCATAGATAAAATATTCTATATTATTTTCACTGGAAAACAAGATAAATAAGCATCTGACACCCAGAATACAATGGAAATAATTAAAATCATTAAGAAGGGGCTTTCATTGTGTTTTAACAATGAACCACAGCCTGATATCAATTAGGTTATGGCTAAGTAAAAGGAGTGCCTCAAAAATAGCCACACACTTGCTACACAAGTCACTAACACTAACCTATAGCACTGATAAGACAAGATGAAGACAGTGCATAAGCAACAATACGACTTCCATGCTAAGAAAAGAGGATCCTATAGGAGAATACATGGGTAACTGCTACGCCAGATATCTGTCACAATCAGAAGCAAAATACATCCCAAGGGGTCTACTTCTACATCAACCATGCCTTCTATGCTGTGAGAGAAATCTTAAAAAATTTATTTCAGAAATTAAGAATATTGGTTTTTTTCATTTGGCCTAAGTAGAGACACTCTATTTTGCTTAGCAGCATGGAATATACTACTGAAAAATCTCAATGATTCCTTCACACCCACTATCAGTTTTGCTAAGAAAGCTCCAACAATCCTGTAGTTGTTTATGAATACGAAAAATGTTTGGAAGATTGTTTAGAAGTTCTGGAAATTATGCCGCATTTCTATTATCATGGGAAGATGCCTTCAATGAAAAGGATTCTCCAGGCCAAAAAAAGTTAACATTTACAGGTATGAAAGATAGGTTGCCTAAGTCAAGAAAAAGAAAAATCCAAGGGTTTCTTCATAGAAGAAGAAAAACAAAACAAACACAACACAAAGCTTTTAAGCAAAAGAAATGCTAATACTTCACAAATTATAAATGCCATATTTTCACAGAGATGGCAAATTAGCAGATGAACTTCTATTCAAATATTCATTTTCACTTGCCAGAACCTGAAATGTGAACACACATTCTGAAAAAGGCTCAGCTTGTTAAAATTTTTTCAATGTGTTCCTTTTTATGTACTTCTAGTAAAATTGAAGGAGAAGGCGAATTTGATACACTTTTCAGAGAGAAGCTACAGCAGTTTTTGAAAGGAATATTTATTGAAACCTGAACAGAGGTGGTGCTGGCAGGCATTTCACCTTTTAGAAAGTTCTCTGGATATGAAGTTATCATTATATTCAGCACAAAGCAACAGAACACTGAAATGAGAGGTGACAGGTGTGAAGGTCTGAATGTGGAGAAGACAGCTTTTAGGGTATGCAGCCTGGGGCTGGGGAGACATCTGTGGGTTCCAGGGATCTTGGACTGAGGAAATGAACCTTTTTATTTCTTGTCCTTGGGGAATTCTGACAACTTTCATGCTTCATTTTTCCAACCTTAAAAATAAGAACATGCTGATTATATTTTTATTATTTCCAAGATAGTTAGTAATTTTTCTTTTTCTAGACAAATATATTCATAAAAGGATTTGAAAATCCTTTTAAATGTTTCAGAGTTGTTGATTCCTTTGATAAATAAAAAAATAATTTCATAGGAACAGGAGGAGTTAGATAAGACAAATTCTTGTGTATTGTCTTAGAGCTGCTGCCTAGAAATATTTGAGCACATATTTAACATGACTAATTCTGTTTATATCAACAGAATTTTATGCTGTAGAAAGATTGAGAACTGAATGAATTAATATGGGACTAAACCCAAAAATTGCAAGAAATAGTGTTCTTTTGCAGTGGGAAACTTGGACAGCCTTCCATAAAGCATGAGGGAGGAGAAGAGCAAGGAGAGTTCCATTCATTTCTTAATTTTTGAAAACTTACTTTTTATAGGAATTTTCTCACAAGTATTCCTACTCACTCCAGGGACACATCTGCATTGAAAAATCTTCAATTATTCTGATGCTTAGTTTGAAGTCTTGAATTGTGGACAGGGGATGGATGAGGAAGTTTGTGGGTGAATTACATTTGTCCTTAAAAGCTAAATCCACACAGACACCTAACTATCTTATTTGCCTCATGAATATATAATTTTGAATCAATTGTGGATGCTAAAGCTCCTCAAGCTGCAGCAGAAGTATTCATTCAGCATATAAGATATCTATAACTAAATTACATGTGGGCTGGTTACATAGATACTTTTAACAGCATCCATTTTCTTCCTCTACCACTAAAAGTAAGTAGTACAGTAGAAGGGTGCACCCTGGTATCTGTAGTATTGGTGTAAAAGGACAGAAAGAAAAGTATCTGAAAAACCAATGATCTCACATTGAAGTGAACTCATACCAGATGGAAGTGACTAGATCACACATCTACCAACTCATTACATTTAGGGGTATTGAGGTAGCAGACACAAATATGTGCTTTTCTGGATGTACACAACTAGGACCACGAGCAGGTTTAATGGAATTGAAGAAAACAGCTGCTGCAAAGAGATAAAGACAATTTTAATATGGTATTCCTACCTATACACAATAGTGCGGCACAATTGTATGGGATTATTGAAAACAATCAGTCATCAGCAATGGCTTCTCATCTACACTGGTATCTTAAGAAACACCCTTGCCAGATCAAGCTTATAAGGAGAAGGACATGTCTTGTTTTTTGTTGAAACACTGTGCAGATAAGCAGATTTAAAACAGAAGCAGAACAGGCAAAATATGTGTGAGGTAGTTGAAATATGGTTCTGCAGATAAAAGACACAGGAACTGAAGCGTTCCTCTTTACTCACTCAATTCAGTCAGAACTAGTCTCCATTTTAAACTGAAAAATCACTCAAATACCCAGAGCTTTGTGATCTCTGATATTTTGCCATTTCCAACAAAAGACAGTTGCTATACTCAATCAAAAAGCAAAGGACATCCTCCAGATTATTGAATAAAAATAAGTACCTGGATTGCAGTGTAAACATTATCTATGCCTCTATAGCTCCAAACACTGTCCGGAAATTTTAGGGAGGAGTAATAGTAGCATTGAATGTACAGTAGTTGAATAGCTTTATTTAAGACACATTTTACAGTCCAGACAAGGCAAAAATCATACAGAGGCAAAACATTATGAACATTATTGTGATACAGCTTAAAGAGGATTTAATTTGTGGGATTTGCCTTGACTGTCCATACAGTGAATGCATTTAGTCTAAAGAAAAAAGATATTCATACTCCCCCATGTATACCCCAATGCACCACCCAGCATTACGCTCCATATATTCTAAGTTTGGGTCTGTCATGAACTGAAGACAAAAGAAAAATTTCAATGCAAGGTCTGGAAAGGAGAAAAATTACTTGGACAAGGACAGATTTGTCCATAAAGAGTTAGTAAGTTCAGGTTGTACTCTGTAAAATGCTAAATCTCTGGGGATGGTAACAAAATCAGTGCATGTTGCCACATATCCTCTCAGCCTGTGCCACTCACAGCTGTTACACAATGGACAATAGTGATTGCTGTGATTATAGTCCTCAATGCATTGATTTTTCTATTAATTTTCAAATATTTAGCTTGGTCCAGCCTGGGATGGGACCAAAGTTCAGGGCTTTGTGGCAACACCAGCTCTGATTTGGCTAGTCGATCCGATCCAAACCCAAGAAATTTCCTGGTAACAACTGAGCAATGAAGAAGCTGAATGACATTTCTGCCAAGAAATATCTGAACTAAGGTCAGAATCAAGATGTCTTGGTGCTCAGATGAAGTTTCTTGAGGCTCTGAACAGTTGACAAATGAAATAATCTGCATTTTTCAGCAAAAGCGCATTCACTCGAGGGGAAAATAATACAAATTACGATCTCTATGACAACTTTGTTTTCTGTGTCTTTTTAAGCCATTTTTGCTGCTGGCTGCATAACAAGACTCACAACTCTATGACAACCCATGGCGCCCCACCCTGGAATCATCCTCCCACTCCTCCCACGTATTTCTGGGTGCTTGGAATGGCATACGAGGTTCATCAGTCTAAGAGGTCGTGTCCCAACATCATGTAAGAACCTTTTTTCTTGGGTCTGGACTGTCTCATCTTCAGGGTAAGCTTCATCCTACTTTGAAGCTGGCTAAACAGACTTCAACAGTAGACACCTGAATAAGGAACAAAACGGCATCTTCCTTCTTAAATCTCTTTAGGCTGACCTCACCACATATGAACTCAGAAAAGCCAATCATTCAATTCTACTTTCTCTAAAATCTGACTTCTCCTATCCTCAGTGAGCCGGGTCCTGACAGTTCCTCCTTCAGACTCCCACCAGGCATTTGTTACAGAGGAAAGAAAAGCAAAGGATGTGGAGTTTCTGACTGAGAGCCTGGTGTTGGTTAGGTGGTACAGAAAGATAGCAAGGTCCCCACAAAGGATGTAACATTTCTGTCTAACTTGACTGAGGTACGCAAGATCTTGAGTTTCAGTCAGTTTATCCACACTGAGAATCAAGAAAGCAAACCCACTTCCTTTTACCTCTATCCATAGGTTTATTATCACTGACAGTCATCCAGTGATTGATTTTTACCAGTGGCCAGTTGTAGTTTATGAAACATTGGAAGCATGCTTTGTTCCTCTACTCCCTGCCAAAGAACTGATCTAGTGTTGAAGGGTCTCTCTGAAAAAGTTATGCAGACCAGCCTCACTGAGGAGGATCTAAAAATTGCTATCTGTTGGAAAGTGGAGTAGATTACTTAGGGAAAACATTTGGAAGCTATTTGTAGAACATTGGGGCAGTTATAACCATAAAAAGGCAGACGTATGCACAGAGACAGATGGTTATGAGGGTGGCTTGGAGGGGAGGCAGTCATAGTTCAAGTGTAAGAAATTAGGAAGCCACTGATATAAAAGCTTAAAAGTGGGTAAGGGATTCATGGTTGCTTTTATAAACCATATACGGAAATCTTGAATAGCAGCATGAGAAATATATGCATATAGAAAGAGCCAGAAAGGAAAAAATGTTTTCAAATAGAAAGCCTTCTCCTAGCTTTACAGAAAAACTGTCTGCATTATACAGGAAAAAAAATATATGTTAATATCTCAGCAAGTTACAGAGAACCCCTGTTTAATCCCCCTCCATGCATTTCTTATCATTCTCTATACTCTTCACAGGTGATGTGCTTCTGTAATAAAATAGTTTCTTGGGTAGGTTATTTTGAAATAACTAAAAGAAGTATTTGAATGGGAAAGTAAATTTTAAAAATGGAGAGGGGAAAGATATGCATTATCTGGTACATTATATCATCTTTATTTTAGAGATGGAAACACAAAGGCATAGAGAAATAAAAATGAGTATTTGCAATCCCATATTGAGTCCATGGTATAAACTGGAAAAAATACTATCTCTTAAATTTTTGAAGACACATGGGGTGGCTGAACAAGATGACTACCAGAACCAGATATTTTTTCAGATTCATTGTTTCTTAAGACATACAGTGTTAAATAGTTTCTCCATTAATTCATTTTCACATCCATTTGGAGTCACTTTCTGGAAAAAAGGAACCTTAGCAACCAGAAGAGTCTCTCTGCTTTGTAAAAGCCTTTTTCAAGTTAAGAACCTAAGGCTTTGCATCTGGGTACTTGTTTTAAAAGCTGACATTGAAAAGATAATATAGGCCTGCCCAGTCCTCCTCTTTACAAAGTCCTATTATTTGATGTACATCTAGTAGCGTGTACGTTTGAGGTAATACTGTCCTTAACCATGGCTTCCTGCAGTTTACACTGGACCATTATTCTGTTCACAATGAGACATAACATTAAAAATGCATAGCACACCTTGCCCAAATTATCTCATTGTTCTGCCATGACAGAAAACACAAAACATATGTTTGGAAAGCAACTGTCTCCCTTCTTCTGGTATAGGTATCATTAATTCCTTTGTAAGTTAGTTTGTTTAAAATAAGAGGATTTCTCTAGAAACACAAGCAGCATTCTGGATGCACATAAAGATTCTTTGTAGAGACCTGTACTCATTTTTTCTGCTCCTAAAGGAAAATCCTGTTTTACATCCCCATATTCTATTAGATGTTTTAAAGAAACAAACAAAATAAACCCGAATATAGCACCATAAATTACTGCCAGATGATGAGTTGATTTTTGAATGTAAAGAGTGGAAAGAGTATTCCAACCCTATTGGAAGTCAGTGAGCACTGAAAGTCAAAGTCTGATCTGAGTACTTCCTCCAAATCACGCACAATTACCACTTTCTAGGTCTTTCTTTCTGTGCTGGAGTAGAGTATCAGCATTACTTTTGTTCCCCCAAGATAGATTTGTTTGTACTTTCCAGCCTAGAATCTCATTTAATCTTCAATTCAGGTATCTCATGTCCATTAGGTCATCTTATTATTTCTTTATCCTTATTGATGTTCATATGTTTTCCCCATTTATTATGTCCTGTGGGTTTCATTATCATGTAGTTGGTCCCAAGTGAGAAAATAAGCTTGTGTAAATGAATGGTATTTCTCTTCTCTCTTCAGTGCAGCTATGCTGATCCACACCAGTGGAGGTTCTATCTGACTGTCCCTAGAAGATTGTTAATTGAAACCAGAAGTAAGGAATTGACTGCATTATCTGGTGCACAGAATCCCTACAATTATACCCTGATCATAATCTTTCAAATTCAGCTCTCAATCCCCATAAAATGCTCATGCACTGTCTCCTGAGAAATACAGTGAATTAGTATTTTCTGCAAAAAGTCTTTTTGGGATAAATTGGTACAACTGTAATACATTTCAGTGAAGCTTTATCAGAAGACAGTTCAGCTTGGTCAATTGTATGCTATTCTAAACTGCATGTATCAGTGAACCGCATCAAAGGGATCATTTGTTTTAAGACTATAAATTTTTTGATGTATAGAAAAATAGAATTGTAGGATAAAAATGAAGCTTATTTTACAAGTTAAATAAATGCTCAGCTGAATCTGGATTGAAAACAATATCCTCCTGGTGAAATCAGGAGGAATATCAATAAGACCTTTACATTGGACTTCCAGAGGGCAGACTTTGGCCTGCTTAAGAAACTGATTCAAAGAGTTCCTTGGGAAGCAGCCCTTGAAAACAAAGGAGTTCAGGAGAGATGGGTGTGCTTCAAAACAGAGATCTTGAGGGCACAGGAACAGACTGTCCCCGTGTGCCGAAAGATGAGTCGACGAGGTAAACATCCAGCCTGGATGAGCAATGAGGTTTTGAAGGAACTTAGAAATAAAAAGAAGAGGTATCTTTTGAAGGTGGCTTGGGTTTCTCAGGAAGTGTTTAAGGGGGCTGCTAGGACATGTAGAAAAAAAATTAGGGAGGCCAAAGCTGAGTTCAAACTTAAATTGGCAACTTCTGTTAAAATTAATAAAAAAAGTTTTTACAAATATATTAATGGTAAAAGGAAGGGTAAGACCGATCTTTGCTCCTTATTGGATGAGGCAGGTAACCTAGTAACTAAAGATGAGGAGAAGGCGGAAGAGTATTACCGCAGGCCTGGTTCCTACGGTAAATCACCATGTCCCGCAGCCATAGGGAGGAGGAGGAGGAGAAGATCCAGCAAGCAGGAATTGTGCAGCAAGATTGATTTATTTAATTATTTTACAAACTCTTTTATAGACTTTTTTCTTCATAGTCTAATTGGACAAAGGACCAGCCACCCCTTGGGGGTGATTGGCCAAAATCCTAAAACATCCATTATCAAAATATTTTCTACTATACCATAAACAAGACTTTCCAAGGTTGCAGGTGGCTTGGTTGTTTACATTCCCTGCTACCTCTTCTGTGAGAGAGAAAAGTCTCTCACGGACTTAGAAAAGTAACAAGAAGAGCCTCACTAACAGCATTTTTGTACCTACAGAAGAGCTTAATGTCTTCTTTGCCTCAGTCTTTAGTGAGAAGACAGCTCGTCCTCTAGACAATTGTCCTCAGGGGTTGATAGATGGTGTCAGAGAGCAGAATGGTCCTCTTGTTATCCAAGAAGAGGCAGTCATAGAACTGCTGAGACACTTGGATATTCATAAAGCAATGGGAGCAGATGGGATCCATCCCAGGGTGATGAGGGAGCTGGCAGATGAGCTTGCAAAACCACTCTCTATCATTTACCAAGAGTCGTGGCTACTGGCAAGGTTCCAGATAATTGGAAGCTGGCTAATGTGACGCCCATTTACAAAAAGGGTAGGAAGGTGGATCCTGGTAATTACAGACCAGTTAGCCTGACCTCAGTACCAGGTAAGGTAATGGAACAGTTTATACTGAGTGCTATCACGCAGCACTTACAGGATGGCCAGGGCATCAGACCCAGCCAGCATGGGTTTAGGAAGGGTAGGTCATGCCTGACCAACCTGATCTCCTTTTATGACCAGGTGACCCGCCTGGTAGATGATGGGAAAGGCTGTGGATGTTGTCTATTTGGACTTCAGCAAGGCCTTTGACACTGTCTCCCATAGCATACTCCTGGAAAAGCTGGTAGCCCATGGCTTGGACAGGAGCACTCTTTTCTGGGTTAAGAACTGGCTGGATGGTCGGGCCCAGAGAGTGCTGGTGAATGGTGCTGCATCCAGCTGGTGACCAGTCACCAGTGGTGTCCTTCAGGGGTCTGTTCTGGGGCCAGTTCTGTTCAATATTTTTATTGATGACATGGATGAGGGTATTGAGTCTTTCATTAGTAAATTTGCAGATGACACTAAGCTGGGAGATTTTGTCCATCTATTGGAAGGAAGAAGGGCTCTGCAGAGAAACTTGGATCAATTGGATGGATGGGCAGAGTCCAACAGGATGAAGTTTAATAAGTCCAAGTGCCAAGTTCTGCATTTTGGCCACAAAAATCCCCAACAACGTTACAAGCTGGGGATAGTGTGGCTGGACAGTGTCCAGGTAGAAAAGGACCTGGGGGTGCTGGCTGACAGCCGACTGAACATGAGCCAGCAGTGTGCCCTGGTGGCCAAGAAGGCCAAAGGCCTCTGTATTAGGAATGGTGTGGCCAGCAGGACCAGGGAGGTCATTCTTCCCCTGTACTCGGCACTGGTGAGGCCGCACCTTGAGCACTGTGTCCAGTTCTGGGCCCCTCAGTTTAGGAAGGATGTTGAGATGCTTGAGTGTGTCCAGAGGAGGGCAACAAGGCTCGTGAGGGGCTTGGAACACAAGTCCTATGAGGAACGAGTGAGGGAACCGGGATTGTTTAGCCTGGAGAAAAGGAGACTTAGAGGGTGACCTTATTGCTCTCTACAACTTCCTGAAAGGCGGCTGTAGTCAGGTGGGGGTTGGTCTCCACCAGGCAGCAACTGACAGAACAAGAGGACACTGTCTCAAGCTGCGTCAAGGAAGGTATAGGTTGGATATTAGGAAAAAGTTTTTCACTGAAAGAATAATAAAGTACTGGAATGGTCTGCCCGGGGAGGTAGTAGAGTCACCATCTCTGGATGTGTTTAAAAAAAGACTGGACATGGCATTTGGTGCCATAGTCTAGTTGAGGTGTTATGACATGGATTGGACTTGAAGATCTTGGAGGTCTCTTCCAACCTCGTTTTTCTATGATTCTATGATTCTATGATTCTGTGATCCAGTTCTTGTAACGTTTTCCACCTAGGTCTCAAGTTATGTTCCATTAAAATGTAAAAAAAGTCAAAGAAAGGAAAAAAAAAACAAAACTTCTGGTCTTAATAGTGATTAAGACCAATATTTTTGTCTCTGGATCACAAATAGTTAACAAGCTGTCATACCAACAGTTTCAGGTTTCACAGCTTGGAATTCACAAGATGAAACCCATTTACTTCCTCAGTTAGCCACACTGAACAGAGAAGCTACAACAAAACAGAAGTTAGTGTCGGTGATTGAGGCATGGACCCAGACTGGCAGGGAATCTGAATCGTTTATTCAAAGGAATGAGCTGGCTTTTTACACTTTTCCAAGGCACAGTATTTCCTTATATGGCAATCTTCACTACGTGACCTATCCCGTGTTGCCGCATCAGCAACACACTTTCCAAATGTCCTTCTATGGGATGATCACGCGCTGTTCACCTGTCCGTCAGCTCCCAGCAGGCTCTTCTCTGTAGGGGTCTGCCCTGTGACACCTCCTGTCCCCAGGGTCTGGTGGAGACAAGCCTCTGTGTGCCACCAGGTGCTCCTTTGTGCTGCCATGTGCTTCTGCAGGCAGGTTTTACAGCTTGTAACTCAACTTTATTCCATCTCTTCCAGTCACCATCTCTGGATGTGTTTAAAAAAAGACTGGACATGGCATTTGGTGCCATAGTCTAGTTGAGGTGTTATGACATGGATTGGACTTGAAGATCTTGGAGGTCTCTTCCAACCTCGTTTTTCTATGATTCTATGATTCTATGATTCTGTGATCCAGTTCTTGTAACGTTTTCCACCTAGGTCTCAAGTTATGTTCCATTAAAATGTAAAAAAAGTCAAAGAAAGGAAAAAAAAAACAAAACTTCTGGTCTTAATAGTGAGGTTGTGAAGCATTCCATCTGATTCTCCAAGGCTTGTTTGATTTAGTTTCTTCACAATCAATAAGATTCCCCCAGGAGCAAAAAACATGATACTGAGTTCAAGTACATATTTTACATACAGGAACAAGACTGCAGGATGTTAACTTTAACATGTATCAGAGGGCGATCATCTGTAACAGGCATTCTAGGCAAGGTTCTTTCTTCTTTAAAAGCAAATTAAATAGTATGCGATGAAATAATAATGATAATTTTCAGATAGAAAAGAAATTGATGTGGCAGGTCCCAAACAGTTTCAAAACAGACACTTTTGAGACAGTAGTTTCCTCTCTGTCAAATATAAGGAATCAAGTGGGTATCAAGACATATGGTCAGCACGCCCTACAGCAATGAGGAGTGCTTGAAAAGATGATCACAGGGAAATGTATTTGTGAACTCTGGTTGCATCCCTTTTTTTCAGCCCTCAGAGAGCCTCCTTGATCTCAATGTATCAATCAATCTTTAAAATACTTCCAGGGGAAAAAAAAAAAGGAATTCTCCAGATTGCTGGTTTTGGAGCCACTTAATCCTGTGGGTTAGCCATGGAGAGTGAAAGATCTGAGCACCAAGAAACATGAATGTTCCCCACCTCAAGAAGCAATGATCAGTAGGGACATTTCACTGTTGCTCTGCTGGCAGCAGACACTGGAGGCAGAGGAAGAGCTCTGGAGATAAAGGGGAAAGGAAAGTGGAAAGGGAATGCTACATGCGATGCTCAGCAATTACTACTGGGACCATATAAACCAGAATTATGGTGCATGATATTCAGCACATCCCTGGACTTTAGACGGTAGCTTAACTACAGTCTAAAGTACAATATACTTAAGGACACATTAGGATAACTCATTTACTAATGCCAAAGGTAGGGTAAGCTTTAGCTCTCATCTCAACATATTTGCAAGCAAGAATCTCTCTTTCTGAGACTTTATTTCCTTTTTCTGCAAGTTCAAGACAAAAGACTTTTTTTGTTTGCTTTAGCAAGGCATCACACACACAGAGTTCATTCAGGATATTCTTATTTGTGGTTCATCAAGTCTTATATGACAGGGAAATAGAAAATACTTGAGAAAGTTTGGGAAATCCAGTTGTCCCCCGTGTGGTCCTGCTCCATACTAGCACCTCCAGATGGTTGGTTCTGAGAACCAACAAGGACCTTCAAGTCCAGTTCCTGGTTCTGCACAGAGCAGCCCAAAAAATCACTCTATGTGCCTGAGAGTATTGGCCAAACACTTTTTGAGCTCTGTCAGGCTGGTGCTGTGACCACTTCCCTGGGGAGCCTGTTCCAGTGCCCAAACACCCTCTGGGTAAAGAATCTTTTCCTGGTATCAACCCTGACACAACTTCATGCTGTTTCTTTGGGTTCTGTCACTGGTGACCACAGAGAAGAGATCAATGTCTGCTCCTCCTCTTCCCCTCACGAGGAAGTTGTAACTGCAATGAGGTCTCTCCTCAGTCTTCTCCAGGCTGAACAGACCAAGTGACCTCAGCCACTCCTCATATGGCTTCTCCTTAAGACCCTTCTCCACCTACTTTACCCTCCTTTGGACACTCTCTAAGAGCTCAATGTCTTTCTTGTATGGTGGCACGCAGAACTGCCCCCCAGCACTCGAGGTGAGGCCACCCCAGTGCAGAGCAGAGCAGGACAATCCCCTCCCTTGCCCGGCTGGTGATGCTGTGCCTGATGCCACCCAGGACATGGCTGGCCCTCCTGGCAGCCAGGGCACTGCAGACTCGTGTTCACCTCGCCACACACCAGGACCCCCAGGTCCCTTTCTGTGTCACTGCTCTCCATCATCTCAGTCCCCAGTCTATATTCAGGGTTTCCCTGTCCCTGGTGCAGAATCCGGCACTTTCCTTGTTAAACTTTATAGGGCTGTTGATTGTCCAGCCCTTTAGTGGGTTGAGGTCTCTCTGCAGGGCCTTCCTGCCCTTGAGGGAGTCAATATCTCTTCCCAGTTTTGTATCATCTGTGAACTTGCTTAGTATCCATTCCAGTTCTGTGTCCAAGTGATTTATGAAGATGTTGAAGTGCACAGGGCTGAGGATGGAGCTCTGTGGAACCCTACATGACAGGTCTCCAGTCTGATGTCACTCCATTCACTGTAACCCTTTGTGCCTAATCCATGAACCAGCTGCTCACCCATCACATGATGTGTTTATCCGTCTGGGTGCCGGACATTTTGTCTAGGATACTCTCAGAGATGTAAGTGAATTTCTTCTGTCTTGCTTGCCAGACAGCTTTCAAGCCCTGAAAGAGCTATGCTAACTCTTAAGCATCTTCTTGGGTTCCTATATTGTTCAATACTTTTTCTATTCAATCAGAATTTTCTTCTACACAATATTCTCAATCTTACATTAGCATTCCTTCAAAACAAATTAAATATTTTCAAATCTGATATTTGAAGTATAAGGCAGAGAAGAATATCCTGCCTTACTCTACCTGCACTGAGTCAACCCAAGTCCATATAACTACTGCAAACTTGACATCGGATCCCAGATAAGCCTGTGAGTTACTTTAACTGAGATTTTGCACATATAATTGCAAAGACTCACACACATGACAACTGTGAGTGAACATCTGCCTGCAAAAGAGAGTGTAGACACGCCCTTTGTAAAAAAAATTGAAAAAATAAAATTAAACTGCGCTTGATCCCTCTTGGTGTAAAAATCACTGCCTTCCATGAGATGAATAGGCCCCAGTGCAAAGCTATATCCCTAAAAGGAAGAAAGAGTATAAAAAAGGAAAGGTATTTTGTGGGAAGGACCTGTGATCAAAGGGAAGAAAGAAGAATAAGATTAAGTTATGACACTGGAGACACATGGTGTACTGAGAGCCTGGGAACCACTGAATGGAGGCAAAATGAGGAGCAAAGAGGGAAACTGCAGAGAACAATTCTGCTAGGAGAAGGCCAGAAGTGCTCACAGGGAGGCCCAGGGAACAGATTCGCTTTTCTTGGTCTATTGTTTTTGCTGATAAATACTTGCTGTGCCTATTAAATTGGTCAAGGAAGAAAAGCAGGACCCATATTTGCCATTCTCAGCATGAATTTTAGGCGTATCATTGTCAGTTGCCAAGGTCATGTTTACGTCTTCCTCCTTCAGTCCTCAGGAGGGGTAGCTGTCTTCTCTTGTGCTTCCCCTCAGCATTTTGGGGGCTTGGTTGAATACACCAGGCTGCAGCAAGATGTAGACAGTAAAAGAGAAAAGATTCATCCCCTGATGACACCAACATTTATTGTGGTTCCTAGCAACAATGGGAAGAGGGATCTGGCATTTTTGCTTGTCAAGGTGTTTCTTTATCAATGTATTTTAAACCATAACTTCTGCTGTGGCCTAATCAGAGGCTGCTGGTTCTTACTTCAGATATAGATTTTTACTTCATCATCTGTGCTTAACCATATTTGCTCTTCTGGCCAAAGGATGCATCTAGGGACAAATACGAATCATCAAGAGCCCCTGCAGTTTATGTAGGAATTATGGAGTTGTGCAGAGACTGTGGATCTTTCTCCATACAAAAGCGTTGAAATCCCTTTACTGTACATAACAGAACACACAAATAAATAAAGAAGAGCTTCTTGATTGCCGGTGCCTTGTTCACAGATTAAATCCTACATGTATAAGAATTGTGGGATTTTTACCCCTCATACGATTCCCTAGAGAAGCAGAGTTGTATATTTATATATGCATATATGATGAAATACAACACTAATATGGGATACAGGAAAAAAAAAACCTGAGGACCAGCAAAGACTTTAAAGACTTTCATTTAGGTAAATGGACTACTATATAACCTGTGTGTAAATATATATATTTTATATATTTTTATTTTTATTTTTATTTTTATTTATAAAATAGTATGAGGCTGCTTAGGATTCAGAGACTGTGGAAGAGCAACACTGTTACTTATTTTCATCAGCCTTTAGATATATGTGGGTTTAGGGAAAAAAATCCTTCCAAGAGAAACTTTTAGTAATAATCATATTTTGAAACCGCAGAAATTTTTTTTAATGTTTTTTAATTAGCACATCAGATTTCCACTGTAGCTGATCATGCATCAAAAATAGAGAAAAATGAAAAAAGGACATATTTGTATTAGCTACATTTCCCTAAGGGTAAAATAGTTCATGTTAGAGATGTGATAGATATGGATGTAGAAATACTAGTTTTTATGAGTACTTTTGCTGTAAAAATTTACCAATATTATTGGTAACTGAAATATGAAATATTTTATGTTCATCTGGGACCAAACAACACAGGGAAAAAAAGTGAGTGAAGCTGTTTTGCAGCAGTCTTTACAAAAATAAACATGACAAAGGAAATATTTCTGTACAGCCCTGAACTATGGGCATGGATAAATTTGTTGTTCAAAAACAAGTCACTTTTTCACAGCTGAATTTAAATTTTATTTAGAATGGATTTACTACCTTTCAAATATAGAGGAGAAAATTCTTTTCATCAGGAATTTCCATAATGCACGCAGGATGAGTATGCTTACAAATAGAAGTTTGCAGTGTAGTGTGGAAACTGTTGCAAAGGGTTAACCTGTGCAGGCCAAAGAGTTGCCCCTGCCTCTTTCTCCACCTGAAAGAACCTTCATTTCTTCTGATCAAAAAACTGTTCCCATTTTGCACATAATCCTATTAAATTTTGTGTCATCATGGAGAGGGGAAACAGAAATTAAAACATCTGTCTTAATTTATTTTACAAGTAGGAGTGCATTTTTTGAGATACAAGCCCATCCACAAAAGTTCTGTCTAGAGTAGTTTACCATGCATCCACAATAAATTCAACTAAATTTGTCAGCTAAATGGTAAGCACAGTTCCCACCAGGAAATTTGTTTTGGAGCCTGGACATTGTTACAAAGTATTTCTATATCTAAATATAGCAAGTGTGGCAATTTGTGGTACAATGAGAATAAAAGTTAAAAGAGAAACTGAGAAATTACAATCCAAATATCATATGCAGTTAAACCCCACTTCTCAAAAAGATTAAATTGTCATTCATTTTAGGCAGAGTTGTGGTGGTTCATGGTCCTTGTTACCAAAATTGCAAAGCTGAAACTGTTGGATTTTCTAATTAAATTTAAGGCTCTGAATTTAGTCTTATTTAATGCCAATTGTTGTGAAATGATTTGAAGTGTTCATGAAAGCATTCTCCAAGTTAGTGAAGAGATCAAGTGAGAGCTTCCTAACTGGAATGGCAGAAGTAAACAAATGAACTTAAAGCAAAGCTCACCTAATGAAGTCAGATCAGAAAAGATTTTCTGACTTGAAAAGTTATAGCACTGCAGTTGCCGCTGTCAATAAGATAAAATGGTAATGCTTTTGTAGGAAATGTACAAAGCTGTATCAAAATTTCAGCACCATTTCTGTGTCAATATCCTGACTAAAAAGCTTTACAGTGGCTTGTCCATTGCAGCTGTGTCATTACAAATTACAGCATGAGACTGTGCTCAGTTACTGTTCTGTTATTTACAAGTGGTTTACTGTCTGTCAGTGGGTTAAAAGGATTCTGTTACTTATGCAGCTTTTTAAGCAATACAGCTGTCAAATAACTCATCTGGTTTTATTCCTTTGGAGTATTGCACTGAATTAATTTGTCTGCTAGTTTTTGTTCAACATGTTGTTTGCAGGATTACACCATGCACATCATAGAGTATTTGGGCCGTTGCCTATGAGGCAATGCTTTTGGATATAAAAGACAGAATTCAGAAAAAAGTGAAGCAGAGCTTTTGCAGTAAAACCGCCACCAATTATTACTCTTGGTAGCAATCATATTGTCTAACCATCTCACTCATAGTGTAAGACAGAGAAATCTACTGTTAAGAGCTACACAACTACTCCTGGGTCTGCATATGTGGATGTAGGGGATTGCAGAGAGTTCACAATGAGATGGAAAAATTAGGATAAGGATACATAAAGAGGAAGACAACATTTCAGTAGAGATGGATTGAAAATACAGATCACTGTGAAAGGCTGAGTTGTGCAGTGAAAGATCTTTTCAAATTATTGTGATTTCTTCAGTGCTTTGCATGCAAGGAAAAGCCATCTGACTTAAATCACCAGTGGTTGCTGCTATGTTTTGGGCAACCAAAAGAGGGAGAATTTCAACAAAATGTGTTATTAAAGCTAGTTAGTTGCAGACTGATGACCAGCAAATGCTATATTGGAAATTCATTATTATAATAAAAAGTTCCACCTCTGGAGACAGAAGACATGATCCTCCAATTGGAAGCAGTAATAAGATGTTGTCTTCAAATTACCCAGACATGACAGTGGGACATGTCAAGGAGTTTTATCCATGAGAAAGGATTATAAGCATCATGACAGACAGGAAAAAGTCAAAGTTGATAACAGAAATAATTTGGTGGCTGTCATGCCCTTGGGAATGAAGAGACACAAACAGTGTGGCCTTACACTTCTGTAAGACTCAGGTTTTCCAGACCTAGTATAAAATTTTGGAGACCAGGTTTGTAGTGGGTTCAGTTTGTAGCTGGGCAGAAACACCAATTTAGTGTAGTGCTTTGGCACAAAGTACTCATTACTGTTTATCCTCTGTGAGATAAGAATTAGGAGAAATGCAAAGCAGGCACCAAACTTGAAAGAATATAAAGAAATTTATTAACAGACCTAAAAGAGGGAAAAAGAAAAAAAAAAAAAATCATACCACACCTTTAGAACTCTTCTCCTCCCCCTACCTTCCTCCCTTCTCCCACTGATAATGTAAAAAAAACAACCCTTGAGATGTCCAGTCTTCCGTAATAGCTTTGTTCAGTTCATTTAGGAAGAGGAGTCTCTCTTGCTCACGCTATGGAGAAACTATCACAACAAGACAGCCACCCGGGTTGGTTCTCTGCTCGCATCATGTGAGAGTCCCTTCCCATGACTTGCAGCTTTTCCCACAACTGCTTTTGAGGGTCCAGTTTTGAGCTGCTGGGGTGCAATTTTAAGGTTGAGCCATTCAGAAACAAAAGTTCTCTTCATCCATCTCTGGGAGCATTTCATCTCTAAGAACAGAGGCCCTCCTCTTTTCCCAGGAGCAAAGGGTCCTCCTCATCTTCATCTCTAGGACTATCTCTGGGAGCATCTCCAGGATCTGAGGTTTTCTCCTTTCCCATTTGGAGCAAAAGTCCTCATCGCTTCCATCTCTCCCTGGTCAAACTTCTCATTAAATTACAGCTGCTTCAGCATCTGCCTATCTCAGCACAGGTGCTTTGGCTCACAAGTACAAGTTGAATGCTCCACCCCCCATGCCTTCATGAAATTACAACAGGTACTCTGATGTATCATAGCTTTACAACAGAATTTCAGCTTTAAGCATCTCCTCTTTCTCTTCCCTCAGGTTTTCAGCTGCCCGCAGCAGGGCTGTGGGGGGGTTCCACGGGTGGAACAGGGCCCATTGGCTCCAGGATGGCCATGGCCCAGCCTGGCCTGGCCTGAGCAGGGCCTGGGCCGGGCCCACCGGCCCCCGCACAGGGCCTGCAGCCACCTGTCCCAGCACTGGAAACGAGAGAGAGCTCTGCCCGGCATATGTCTATTCTTAAGTGTGTATCACAGAGGCGGTCACAATTTTAACTGGCTCAAAGAATTGTCCATATTCAAACTGGCCAGCTGATAGGTTCTGTCAGGTCACAGAGGAAGCTGTAAGCACCCCTTTGCAAGAACATCACTTCTGGGACTATGTTTTGCTAACCCATGACAAGGTTATACCATGCTGACCCCAAGACTCAAGCCAAGTCCTCCCAGCACACTAAGGCAGGAATTTAATGTGAGGACCTAGATGAAAGAAAACCTTATACACATGCACAGACAAGTACTTTGGGACTAGTACATCGGCCCTTCAACAGCAGAGAACATCATAAAAATAAAAGAAATCAAAAAACCCAAACAAAACAAAAAACCCAAACAAAACAAAAAGCCCAAACAAAACTAAAAAAACCAAAATACCCAAAGGAAAAAAAAAACCAAAAAAAACCAAACAAAAGCCCCCAAAACCAAAACAAAAAAACCCCAACCCAAATAAACTACCAAACCAACAAAGCAAACATCAGATTTCTATAACTTCTTTCCATCTTCACCAAATACAAGAAACTAATCCTGAAAGTAATTCTAAGGCTGCTAAATATACATAGGACAAGCAATCAAGTAGTGTAGAAATTAAGTCTGCATGTGTTTCTTTTTATAATGCTCTCTTACAAAATATCTAAACAGTTCTTTAAAGTGTGTGTTCACTAATTTTACTGAATTAGTATAGAATTCAGGTTCTTGAGACTTTATGACTTCCTCTAAAAAAATTGCATCACTCCTCTAGATCTTGATTTTGAATTAAACTGAAACCAATGAAATAATTTGTCTAGGGATTAGTGAAAATACTTTCTACATGAGAGTCATCAAGTAAATGTAAATTTTTTTTTATAGAAAAGGACATAGGAAATCATGCTCACTGGATTATGTCACATTATGGCTACTAACCTAATTGCCATTTATACAAGCCAGTCAGTCTTTTACACAAGCATTTTAATCCCTTCCAAAGTAAAAGGTTATTTTATTTAGTAGACATACCTGTTTATGTTCTTGAAACTACTTCTTGTCTTCTTGCTGAATCTCTCTCTGGTCATCACCTCTGTTTCTTAGATTCCAAAAAATCAAGTCTTGACTTGAAAATTCAGTACTGTTACCTTAAGTCTATAAGAGATCACTAAAGTCACTTTCTAAATTTAGCCCATAGTGGTTGTGTCTTTACCTAGACTTCATAGTCCATCTTGCACATTGATTCTTCTTCTCTTAATCTGAAACACTGAAAAACAAGAAGTTTAAGAAAATGGACATCAGATCCAGTAGAGCACAGATTTGGGAAGAACAGATTCTTATTTCCTACAGTCTCCGTAATGTGCATCACACTGACATTCCTCAAGTCAAATTTGACCATATATTGCTTTTTTTCTGCATCCTTCACAAGCTGTCATGGAAGATGAGTCATAAGCTCATCGTTGTAGTAAAATATGTGATTAAAAACAGGAAAAAGAAATAAATAGAGAATGAACCGCAACTCCTAAACCCATATCTTCAACCTTGTGCATGCATAAGTAGTTACCTGGAGGATAGAACTACTTGTGTTATTTAAATTATACTCTCATCAAAGGAATTTTCTGAATCAGATCCCTAACACATACCAATATGTCATCTTGGAACCAGAAACAAAAACCAAAGTAACATTTTTTTTGTGAGGTCCCTTAAATATCTTTTACCTAAGCCTTTTTTCTTACTCTCTTAAGGCACAGAAAAATTTATGTTGCAAAATATGATTGTAATTATATCTTGCAAGATGTTACAGAAATTTGGTAACATTCACTTATTAGTTTGGGGTTTTTTTAACAGTTTGAAATATACAGAGAAAACTTTTGTTATTTTTATCCTAGTTGTCATCCTAAGTTTAGGAATTAATACTTTCTCAAGTTAATTGACAGTAATGATCATCGAACATATACCACAGTGCAATGGCCTGAAGCATTATCTGGGACTTAGACTCACCTGTTCCCGTATCCCAAAGTTATTCATTGTTTCCCTTCATCTGTCAGAGAAGACTTAGCTTTTATCAAATGAAACAATAAAAATTATTTCCAGTTACATGGAAAGTACATGATGTTCTGTCTGACATGCAATAATTAACCAAAACATTTGCTTCAGCTTTTAATAACATTCATCAATTTCAAACTAAAAAAATCTTAATTGAGAGGTGTAGAAAAACAAATTAACTTTTGTGACAGGATTCAAACAACTACTGAGTCTTGGATTCATGTCAAAGTGAGACTCAAGTGAGCATCAGTCTTTCTTTCCTTCCTGCATGTTACTCTCTGGTGGGAGGGAGGCTGTGGTTGTCAGGCAAGAAAAGAGCTGAGAAGTTAATCCTAGGACAGAACAAGGTCTACCTTTCTCAGATAGCTTAAAATGTCCCGTAACTGCCAAACTGCTGCAGTATTAGGCAGTCATGATGCAGCCAGTCTCTGAGGGGATCCTGAAAATAGGAGGCTCTTTAACCTTAAATAAGAATTTTTTTTAAGGTGTACAGGCTTTTATTTGGATAAAATGAAGTAAGATAAGATAATGTCAATTATGCCTTTCACTTGTGCCATAGCTGCCTCAGAGCAAAGAAAGTCAAGATTATCCCTGTATATCCCATCATTCTTAGCTATGACCAACATAGGTCAAAAAATCTTCACATTAGAGAGAAATGACAAAGAGTAAAGCTAGAGGCAGAATGCCTTCGGTCAGATTGCCTTTAGAGCAATTTGGATGCAGCAAAATCAAGCTGCAGGAAAGTTGCAGCTCACAATTGTCATGCCATCCAATCTAGTAGGAAGAAAAGAGGAACATTACTGCTAGTATCCCAAGGCTATCTCCTGTACACTGGAGATACTTCAGGAAAATGTGACAGAAATGCTGACTCCTCCCCGCCAACAGTTCTTTGCTGTTGTTAATACTAACCAATTATCAAGCTAGAAATGGGTTCAGTACAGCACAAAAGAAAAAAATCAGGGCAACATTTAGCCTACTACCAGGCCTGTGTTTCATCAGACACTGTAAATGAAACTTAAAGTGGCACTGAAGTTCAAAAGGAACAGTTAATCTGAAACAATTTGTCTGTAATGAGCCCTCCCTTTCAAAAAGCTCTGAGACTAGGGCAGCCAAATGATGAATCACCAGAAACTGAATGCCTTATTCCCTTGATTAATTTTTTTTTCTCTTAAAACTTAAAAATGTTATGAGTTACCACCAGCTTTCAGCACAGTAAATTCTTTACCATAGTTTACACTATGTTGTTTAATTAATTTAAACACAATAACAGTTACATTTTCAGAAAGATGTTTTGGCTGTCAATTTTACAAAAGAATGAAGAAAAAAGAGAAAAAAAGTCCTAAATAAGTATGAATTTAAGCAGATGTGAAGGGCACAAGTTCTGTTAATTAGCATAATAAAGTTATCATTATTTTAGCAAAAATTGTTTTTTGCCTAATAAAAATACACCATCTCAGAAAAATTAAATGAATAATGTTTAACATAACTTACATGCACATAGTTAACGTGAAATAAACAAATGAGTGGGCTTACAGAAAAAGTGGCAACTTAATTTATTGCTTAAATAATGTTTTGTCATAAATAATAATCTTAGCCTGGGTAGTATATTAAATTATTTGTTATCTTTCTACTTGTAATTTCTATGTGTTAGTAAAATGTAAGATTTTCAGCTCTTCTGTTAATGGATCTGAGCAGAAGAGAACACTGACAGGCCAGATTATGTAATGATGATGAGCAAAAGTAGATGTAAATAATGATATGACATTTAAAAGGGTGGCCTGGTTGTCAATAAAGTGGCTCCATGTGTTCTATCCTCTAAACAATACAAAATGAGTATGATTAAATATTATGAGCTACCTAGATAATAAATACAAACTGTCTGCTACTCTACTACACGTCATTTTACTGTGATAAAGTTCAAGTATTTGCACACAAACTCCTCGTCCACTTGACAAATCTCAGAAAAAAACCCAGCAACCCAAATCTTTTGATAAAGGTCATTTGCTAATGTGAGGCCAAGTCACCAAATGTTAAATCTGGAGTAGCAGTGATCATGATGTTCTGGTTTACTACTTCAGGTGAACAGCCAAGAGAAGCTATACTGTTCCTTGGTCTTGTAGGAGGCCATAAAAGTCAAACTTTTAGTTTGTTTTTCCTATTTTCTTTTCAGTTTAATAAGATGAGGAATAGAATCTGTGATTTGTCACAAAAAAGTCCATCATTCACAATGTTGATTCAAATAGAAAGGTCAAATAATGATAATAAATACATATAAAATTGTAATGTTGTCATATTGACAGTCAGGTCCACCACTATCTGGTTTACTGTTCACATAGAGTAATGCAAACTCGCTTGCAATGGTATTTGAAACTGAACAGTAGTTTGCAGGTGTGAAGGATGTATATGTGAACAGTGAACAGTTGCCTAGGTTGGGGAGGCAGGTTTTTTCACAAGGATTTTGTAGCCTCAGCTGGAGAAAAGAGCTTTTGCAGTTTACCTTTGTACTTTGTTTCCTACTTCAAGCCAACTCATTTCTTAGGATAACATGTTCGTGTAAATTATTTCAGCTTGGACATCCACATCCCAGTGTACTTGAAACAAATCAATAGTTTTCTAAATCCATTTTGAAAGCATCATTCCACTCACTTTTACAATGAGACAATATATTTTAGCAATGATAATACAGTACACAGGTTTTCTTATGTCATGTAGATGCCTAATTTCTGTTGCTTGCATTCCCATTCCTGAGTCAAAATCCTTTATTTATTAAGATTTATGCTGATGAGAATATTAATTTCTTGTAATTATTATGTATTTTTCTTTTGATCTTCTAAGGAGAGTTGAAACATACATACATTGCTGTGTATATGTGTGTCTAGGAATTAGAAAGGGAAAGGCAGAATATTTTGCAGTCCCTGTGTAAAAATAATGAATGAATGGCTTACTTTATTTTGCTTAAAGCATTATTTTGACATCTGTACTAATTATATCACAATCACTTTTAAAAACAAACTTTTTTAAAAAAATAAATAGGCTGTCTTTCTGATATACATTGATTCCAAAACTATCACCGTTGCATTGCTTGGTTTCAACAAGGAAAAAAATTGCGACAGATAAAAATGGTTTCAGCTATTCAAGGCTAGAAGGAAAAATCTTCTGTGATTGTTCTGTTGTAATATCATTTCTATTTGAAAGAAAAATATTGGTTTTGAGGAGGCAAGTTTCTCTCATTATTAGCTTCACACAACCCTTATTTTCTTTGGGTGTACTTTCTTTCCAACCCACATACAGAATACTATTCTGTGTAGAAATTTTGTTGACATACACTCCTTGCTATTTATCCAGCTTACAGAATGTGATTAAATTGGTGTTCACTCTGAATATCATCGGATGTATTCTTTATGTATGAGGATTTCAGTGACTCCAAGTACAGGCTTTGCTTCAGTTTTTCCAGAGATCTAGAGTAATTTGGGAAGTATAGCCATGTTAATAATCTTGTTTTGCTTTTTAAGTCTCCCCCATTCCAGTTTATCAGACTCTATAGAAAAATATTACCTTCAAAAACCCAAAATAGGAAAAGTTTTATACTGGTGGTTTATTTTATAGTTTGTAATATGTCAATATTGTCCTTTCATCTAAGCTCATCCCAATGCCAGCATTGCTCTGTGGAATCAGCAGAGCAGTTCAGTAATCTTGTACAAAGGAAACATTAGTTTGTTTCTGAACCAAAGTTTCAAGAGACTTTAAAACTTTTTTTTTATTATTTTAATGTTTAAAATAAGGATTGAATTCAAAGTTTCCTTGTCAGATGCCTGAACCTTCAATGGAATCTCATGTCCAAACAAAGACAATGGTGCTGTCAGGAATTAATACGGTAACTATTGAATGCCATCGGCGTGCTACTGTCTTTGTAATACAGCCCTTCCAGCACATTGTATGGGTCTCTCCAGGTTTCTAAACGAAATTTACTGGTTTCTGTTAAACTGTTTTAGCTAGGCAATGCCATGTCATGGTTCTAAGTTCTAGGAACAGAAATAAGCCAATCTGATGGATCTTGAAGCAAATAGTTTCTCAAAGGTACACACTGAACCTCAAAACTTATAGGTAGATTTTGCATAAAAATTTTGCATGTCAGAAGAGGAGTGTGAGCTAGACAAAAGAGTAGTAAGCAGGTGGGTAAAATTTGCATGACCTCTATCCCCTTTTTGTTTTACTGCTTCAGGGTAAGTTACATTACATAATTTGATTTTGCAGAAAGTCTTGGAAATGTTAAAGCCATTTCTAGAGGTGGAATTATGGTGACTCCAAAATAATAGCTGGTTTATTGACAATTAAAGATAAAATCAGGTTTTATTATCATGCCTGAGGGGAATAGTTCTTCTCAGCAGTATTAGCTGCCCAATCAAGATTTTCCCATATAAAAAGTTCATGTGTCAACACATGTAGAAGTTTGCAACTATTGTCTCTATGAAAAACTAACTATCTTGTGCATCACACTAAAAACAAGAAAAAACATCTATTTTCTTTTCATTTTAGCTGTAATTCATAAACTGTTGTGAAAATGACAGGTCCGTGTTCCCTTGTTAAATCATCCACTAGGCAGACAAATGCTAAATCCTGCACCTGCGGAGGAACAAACCCAGGCATCAGCATATGGAGTGGGGGCCACCCAGCTGGAAAGAAGCTTTGTAAAGGAGGATGGACAGAAATTCAAATATGAGCCAGCAATGTGTCCCTGTTGCAAAGACAGTTAACAGTATCCTGGGATGCATCAGGAGGCGCGCGTCCTGATATGCAGCCAGCAGCTTGCAGGAGGTGAACTTTCTCCTCTGCTGAGTCCTGGTGAGGCCACCCTGGAGAGACAGGTCCAGTTCTGAGCTCCTCAGAACAGGGACATGAACATACTGGTCCACTGAAGCTCCACAGAGATGCTGAAGGGACTAGAACATCAGTGGTATAAATACCTGATGAGAAAATACATAGAACACTGTCTTGGGGTGACTTTATGATGTGTATCCCCTATCTCTTCTCTATGCCCAGGAATTAACTTTGTGCCTCTCTGTACCCTTAAACTGAACCTGAGAGGGGGGAGAGGAAAAAAACCCAGCAAAACCTTCAAAGCAGTTTACAGTTTGTTTTCAAGGACACAGATACATAGACTCCTCTGCGTTCTGCTTTTCTGCAGTAGAGTGGAGGAAGCACTGCTCGCTTTCCAGCCAGCTTTCGGCCTTTTTTTCTCCAGAGGGAGATGGAGAGTTGAACTTTTGTTTTCCTGGGACTTCCTTTTTTCCCTTTTTCTCTGCTGGACTGTTCCACCGAGGCCTTGGCCCTGGACGTGGGCCCACCACAACCCAACTCCAAGGAGGGGGAGAGAGATCTACGGAAGGACTTTGAAATTTTCCCAGGTTTTCTCTCCACAGCGAGAGGTTTTCTTATTTATCATTATTATCCTTTTCCTGTGTGTTTGTTAAATAAATAGTTTTTATCCCATTTACTTTCCTTCGAGGAAAAAAATTTTTTTCCCGAACCTGGTGGGGGGAGGGCTGGTCATAACCTGCCTTATATCAGAGGATATTTTCCTCCAAATTTGTCCAAACTGGCACAAACACAAAATCAGACTTTCTTCTCAATGGTACCCAGTGACAGGACAGAAGACAGTGGACATAAATGGGAAAATTCCTTTAAAAGGCAAGAAAACCAGAGATTTTGTACTTTGTGGCCAAACTCTGGAGCAGACAGCCCTACAAGGTTGGGGAGTCTACAGACTTCAAAACCTGACTGGACAAGGTTCCAAGCACCCAATTTAGGTGAAAATATTATTGAAAAGCACATGAATTTACCTGGAAAGAGTAAAAGTTTCAGACTGGTCTGCCAAGCACTGAGCAGCTTAAGAACCCAGGTTGTAGCCAAGAATCCTGTCTTAAAACCGTGTCCTTAAAATGATGCATATTGATATATGATGATATGTAGGCAAAAAAATGCAAAGGCCTACATAAAAAAAAATGCACAAGAACAATGTACACATCAATATACAATTTTTCTATGGAGACAGTGTGCTTTGTAGCTTATACAGTGAGAACAAATGTGTTTTCCAGGACACATATATACATTATAAGTAAGAAAAGTAGTATGCTCTTACGGTCTATTTCCTGCCTGGATTGCAGAGCTGTACAACTTCTGTGAGCTTCCTCTTCTTTGGTAAATCTCCAGACTTCAGAGGAAACATGATGTACTTCCTACTAATTTGAGTTTACACCCCAGAAAACTTCATTTGGTATATATTTGCTACACAATCTATATTGGACAGCTAATCCCTCTGGTCCCCAGGTATAAGAAGAACCCTTTAAGCATTACTTTATAAAAATATATAAGAAGTTACAATTCTTTTCTACATCCTTTTCTATAAAAATATACAGTTTATTCTTTTTAAAGAAGATATTTTCTATGCTAGATTGCATTAGACTAACACACAATGACAGAAAATACATAAAGTCCATTAATGTGAAATACATGTTGAAGATATTTTTGTCACCAGTAATAAAAACATAGAAAAGTTGAGAAAAGTTACACTGTGTTAAAAATTTCCTGGTTTATGAATAGTTTGTTATCAGCTTCCAAAACAAGGCATCAGTTCTCATGAAAGTGACTATAGCATCATTTGTTTCACTATGCCTCAGGTAAAAGTAGATGTCATCTGCCACATGCCTCACAGGCTTGTGATACAGAAAAAGACATTTTGTTTTGTTGTCTTTGGGGGTAATTTTTCTGGTTTAGAGTTGTTCTGCTTTTTTTCCCAGAGAAAATTGAGGCAAAGCACAGCTAATGGAAATTTTCAGCTATAGATTTAGAAATTGATATAGCTAGAGTTCATAGACACCAAGTGAAAACTTGCATATCTGGGTCAGGTTTTCATAAAGCATAAAGGGACATACATTACTACAGACTATAGGTGAAGATTTTGCAACTCAGCTCCTAGTCCAGTTCAGACTTCCAGAAGTGTCAAACAGTGGCTCTTCTTGTTTCCTGCATGGCCAATACTTACTAAAAACAGATTTTGGGTTTTATGCCCTGCATGAGTGTTTGACAATCCCCCTTAAAGGGCTGAAAAAGGAGCAATTAGGACAATTTTTTCTTTTCCCCTTGATGCCATGAAGATCTTTTGCCTTTTCTTTTATACCCCTGTTATATACCTTTTTACAACTTCTGTATTCTTAGTGCTTTTTGCCTACTTGGACTTGTTTGTTCAGCTAGGAGACTAAACATTTTAGAAGTTTCGTAAGTAAGGGTTAGTGTGCCCCAGACCCCAAGGTCCTCTCCAGAACACATTCTGTAAACTAAGATAGAACCATCCAGGGGAAGGTTCTGTGGGGAGGGGGGCTCATTCAAGCCTCTCATTGGGGAATTTTTGATAGATATGCTAATTAGTAAGATCTGTAATGTTATACTAGATCTATTGCGGTGTGCACTTCGGTGCATTCGACCTGGACATGATGCACCTAAGGATCCTTAAAATGACTACCAAGGTAAAATCCCTTCTTCCCTTCTAACCGTGTTTGACTCTTGATTTTAAGACCAGGAAAAAACATCACCCTCACAGAGGGGAAATAAAATTCCACATAGGTGAGGAAAAATTGGTCCATTGGGACAGAATTACCCTTTATTGGTAATTTGGCCATGGACTTTTCATGTGATTCTCTGAAATTTCCGAACGGTAGCTGGAATATCTACGAGTGGTTTGGTGCTCAAACTCACTTTATCATCTTTGAGAATTTCCAGTCTAGTTGCTCCTAACTTGTCAAACTTCAAACATTTGTAGAGGTGGACTCATAGGATCCAGAATAGTTGGAAGTGACCTTAGAAGGTCATCTTGTCAAACACTGTGCTCAAAGGGTTGTGTACAGTTAGTTGCCTAGATTCACTTCCAGTTAGCTTTTGAGTATTTCCAAGGATGGAGACTCTACAACCCCTCTGGACAACCGGACACATTGAAAGCATTTTATAAAGAACTTGCAGATCAGTGGTGTCTCAGAGAAGAAATTCTAAATATCACACATAGAGTCTTTCCATCTGAAACAATAAATGTTGGACTAAATTATGGTTCAGTTATGAAGTCTGCACTAAGAAATGTAATCACTCTGTCTCTTATCACTAAACAGGGAATGTTAGTTGTCAGCTATTAAAAATGTTCTCCCTGTGCCCTCTGTGATTCTTTGCCACCAGAAGCTGAAAGTTTTGCAATGCCAGATTTTGCAAGTATGGATACACTGCAGAAAATGCATAAAAACTTTTCCTCAAATAATTTTATAAGCTTTTTTCCAGATATACTTGATCATAGTATGTCAAATATATTTCACATAACTATAATTCCTTTAAATTCTTGAGATGGCCTCTAATTCCTTTTTTTCCCCTCATAAAGATAAACAAAGATCCAAAATATCATTTTCTAGATATATTAATATAATTTTCCAGTCTTAAATTCATTTCCACTGATGAAATAAATTACCAACTGTATAACCAAGACACCTCAAATAAAAAAAATCTGTCATAGGTCCAGAGAGTAAACTTTGTGTATAGTCTACAAATCAGTAAAGCTGTATGAAATCCTTTCAGTGAAGAACAAGAGGACAAAATCATGTTCGGGTATTTTTGTGAGGAAAAAAACATCAAATAACGACAAAACATTTGGGTTCTTTGATAATTTTCTTCCCTTTCTTGGGAAAGAGAAAAAAAACCCTGTGCTTTATTTGAGTTTTTGCTTAATTTTTTCTTCCAAATGTGGGGCCAGACTTTTGCTTAGAAATATTCTCTGCTGTAGTTCTAGAGGTGAGATGCAAAAGTTTTACTGATGTAAAAAATGGCTTGTCTTAGAAGATAATGTAGGCTATATTTTTATATCTTTCCTTGTTACTCATGGCTGGTTTTTCCTGCGAGGCTGCATCATGTTAGAGAAATACTTTAATGAGAATGGTTTCTGATTTTATCTCAGACAAATCCTCATGGAAGGGAAGTGTTTGCAAACCCATCATCTCTTTCTTATTTAACTGGCAAATGCTTAACTCATGAAATTTTCTTGAAGGTAGGAAAAATTTATGAAGCAGAAAACATAGAAGCCCAGTTGCCTGCAAATCTTTTATTTATTGTAGGGAAGCATGACAAGAAAATTTTCTGGCCAGTCTCCCAAAATCAGAGGATCATCTTAAATATTCTTAGATAAGAAATTAACATCTCCAGAGAAACCTTGCATACCACAAACCACACAACCTCACATTTTGTGCAAAAAAATGTAAGGACTTCCTCCTTAACTGTGGTTTATAATTTAGAGGAAATAAAAACCCAGCTGAGAGCATAGCTACAATTTCATGTATTAGCTCTCTAAAATGTATGTTTCTTCAGGTAGAAGGGCCATATTATTCTTTGCCTATGAAAATGAAACCTCTACAATAACAAAAGATTTTGGTATATTTTGGATTCTGCCTTTAGGTGTCAACAGTAAAAGAAACAAATTATAAAATCAATAAAGAATAAGCAGATTTTCCCTTCATAGGATTTCAAGTTCACCAAAGTCTGCCAGGACAGCAAAGTAAAGGCTGCAGTTTTCTACCACTCCTTTGACAGCAGTGAGGCCTTTAGCATTATCCAGCTCATGCTGCAGTGTGGAAGGTATCTTTTCAGCTTTTTACCGGCTAGCGCTTGTATTTCAATGCCTTAGAAAGCCTCGAGCAGCCTTGAGAGGTAGCACGGGCGATCTAGCACTTTAGTAGCTCTAAAATCGGTACCTGAATCAGCTGCAGAGCAAATACCATCAGCAGAAGCAAAGAGGGAGAAATATAGCTCCCTGCTCGCTCAATTCCCTGCAGTTAGAAGCCTTCAAATGAGACAGACGACCAGAGATGTTTACAGGAAAGTAGCTGAGCTGAGAGAGGGCGTTTGCCT
>NW_008238355.1:1841721-1850317 GCF_000691975.1 Corvus brachyrhynchos
CCCTCGACCATCTTTTATTAGGAGAAGGGGAAAGGGGAGGACTGGGGGCGGACCCGGGGTGAACGGCCAATCAGACACTGCTGAAGAGTCTGAGTTACATTTGGCTTTGCCCGCGCTTGGAACAAAAGAGCTCAGAGCACATGTCTTTGGGAGGGGGGAGGGGAAGATCAGAACAGGCAGCAACACTGCAGGTTGATATATTTAGGTATTTTAGTGTGCGGTGTGATGGGTGTTTATAAGCAAAAATAAAAAATACGAGTCTACAATCTCAGAAGAAACTGGAGGTTAAAAAGGGGTTTTTACACCATTTGGTCCAGTTCAGTTTGGATGGTTTTTCACAGGTTACCAATTCCAATTACCCAGCAAAACTAGAGGCCTCAAGGGAAAGATGTGTGTAGGGTAGAAAGCGATCAGGCAATATCCCATGGTAGCAGATGAGAAATGATTACCGCAACTACTGAAAGTACGATTTTAGTGCTGAGACTGCTAGGAAAGCTGATGCCAAATTTTTTCCATCTTTTTCCTTTTTTATTTTCCTTTTTGCCTTGTCCAGCTGTCTCCCATGCTTGTGTGAAATGCAAAGTGCAACTTATGCCTTTTTGAAATGAGTGGTAGTTAGCAGAAGTGGATAATCACACAAGACAAAGTTCTAGTTAGTGTACAGTGTTTTTGATTTCAGTGAGTTCTTCACTGCTGGTCCTGGCAAGCCAGTGTACACTTAAAAATGCTGCCCACTACACCATAGCTTCCCATATAAGTCTGAGTTTTGCACTCCAGAGCAAAACAGCAACTTCATACGTTTTAAAATGCAAAACACTCTTGGCATGAACTTCAGTGGGAAGCAACTGAATCAGTTATGCTTTTTGGTGTTTCACTAGATCTCCAGTGTCAGACTAGATTAAGCTAAGTTATATAACATTCATATCTTAATACATTATAGCCATTTTCCATTTATGATCATGTAATGAAATTTTATTGCTGCTGATTTTATTATGGGAAGGTTGAACTGAGTTCAGACTAATGCTTCTATTTATCTGTAAAAATGTGAGTGCCCTACAATTACTACCAGTAAGAAGTATTGAATTTCCAAATCAAAATTCAAATGTCACTTTCCTATGTAAGAAGCCTCTCTTCTTCATTCAAAACATCTAATAAACATAGTGTTCTTTTGCTTTTAAACCTGGCACTTAAAAAAGATAATCCATGATGGCACAGGAGATATCGAGATGTACTTCACCTGAAAAGGTGTCATAATGCTTCCTACTTTGTAATGCTTTGGCAGGTATGAAGCTTGTCTCTTTTACTCTGTATAAAGTGAAGAAAGGAATATTGTACGATCTTTTCTTATGTTGAGCGCTTAATGCATTCAATATTCTCAGTGAACAGCTTCTGGGCAATTTATTTATTTTTATAGTAGATAGGATTTGTTTTGTCTGTTCTGTTGTCTGGACATAAGCTAGCTTGGCTTAAAAAGCCTCATCTTTTCCTTAATACAGCTTTCTTTAAAAAAAAAAAAAAACCACAAAAAAACCACAAAAAAAACCAAGAAAAAAAACTTAAAAAGCTTAGATTCCCAGTTTTCTTCATATATTAATTTTACTTTATAGTCAGCTGTGTGATGTAAAATACCCTCTTGAAAAGTAAGAGGAAATTCACACTTGAATTAAATGTAAATCAGCTCTCCCTTTGCTCTTAAAAATGAAGGACTAGTACAGGTTTTCTACATGGAAAGTCTCTTTAGACTAGGAGACTGATAAACAAATACTAGATGAAGTTATTTGGTACACAGAACACTCCTGATTCCGTTTTCCTTTCCAAAATATGGGGACTGTATATTTTAGTACATACACAACTCCATCAGCATCTCCTGCAAATGGTACAAAGTCATAGCAGCCGGCAAAAAGAAAGCCTTGTTTATTTTATAAACAGATCTTTCACTGCCCGTCCAAAGAAGAGAATTAACATGATACTGTTAGTCACTAAGGGTAAAACATCAGATGGAACTGAATTAGGTAAGAGCTCAATGGGACCCCAAATTCAAATTCTCTTGTTACCCTTTTTCTAAAGGTCAAACATTCAGGATGATTTCAGATCAATTTGGTGCAGATGCATAATTTCTGTTAGCTCAATTATAAATGCTTTGGTGGATGTAGATTTTTGCAAACACTTTGCTTTGCTCTCTCACCCACATTTTCATATTGTTGACCTTAACAGTCCATTGTGAATTTTCACTTACTGGGTTAGCTTTATAAGGATCTTTCTTCCATCAAAATGCAGTTCAAAGCATTTGGCTCAGAGTCCCTTTTTGTATGCTGGATTGTTTCTGTATGAGGAAGGTATTGCTTTCTCTATGGAAAACAAAATAGATAGGTGGATACTCTTTTGCTGGGTCTCTTCCTTTTTTTGAGATCACCTGTCTTTTCTTAAGCAGGCCAGTTCAGAAATGTGTACCAAAATTCTCTTATTCTTTGTGTTTGCAGCTCAGTATCTGAAGATCAAATGGAATCTAGAGTAGGAGCTCTTTTAAATGACAAAGCACTGATTCTACAGTATTGCTTCCGTTCTCTAAAGAAACTGCTCACAAAAACTGGGAAAAAATGCTACAACTCAGTAAAAGAGGGCAAGTGTCCTTTTCATGAAGGATTCTTACAAGCACAGACAAAGAGAGAAACTTTCTTACCAGATTATTTTTCTACAGTCAGTGATTGCTACTTTGAAAATTTCACATGGCAGAGTCAGTAATTTTTATTTCTTGAAAATGTATCTTAATACGATGAACTATCCAAATGAAACTAAAGAGAATTCGGGGGAAAAAAATTAAAACTGTAAAAAAGGGAAGTGCATCACTTGATAAATCAATGAACAAATGTCTTTGACATTGCATCAACTTTTGCACTGCTTTTCTTCTGAATCTGCCTTTCAGGGAAATGAACCCAAATTTGGACTCTGATTAAAGTGCAGTAGAACATGGAACCCCTAAACTTTCTCTAATTATCCAAAATTACTAATGATATTCTCAAATCTATGCAGCTTTGCACTCAGCATAACAGCAGGTGGTGAGGAATTTTCTTTCCAGCTAAACATGACAGATTTTCTCTCCTTTAAGCACAGATCAAAGACAGAAACCAAATGAAGTACAAATGACCCTAGTCATGCTGGATAGGAAACATATTATCTTTTCACAAGTCAGTCACTGTAGCTAATGGCTATCTTATACAACGCTTAAGAGTGCAAAGTATATCATACAATTTGCAAATTTGGGAACAGAATGCCAAGGAAGTCTCAGACGAAATTTAATTAGCTGGATATCTCCCAGAGTCTAGTAAGATACAGCTCCATTAATCATTGCCATATACCTCATGATGCTGTTTGCACCTCTACAGCCTCTTTTGTGTAAAACATTAGTGTAAAGCAGAAGAATGAAGGAAATAACCTTAAACCTCCTGGCAATGTGGGATGTGTCTTCATACTCAATTTGGGATGGGTTTGTGCAGGATGTGACACTGAAAACCAGCAGCTCCATGCTTTGAAAGTTCACTAGATGCTTACCTTATCTTTTAAACAGAACTAACAAGACACACTCCTTGTAAGACAGAATGAAGACAGATATGAAAAATAAAAAAGGAAAAAAAATCAGGCCGTGTTTGAGGAGAAACTGCTCTGCCTGTGAATATCTATAAAGTAAAAGGACTGATAAATATTACAAATTGTGTAAATAAGGACAACTGATTCCTCTTTTTACAACTGATGATATGCATGCCTGTTCCTCAGGTGTGCCCCTTAAACTACAAATATGCTCAGATTTTCCCATTTTTCTCATTCTTCTCCATAGAGTAAGTGGTCATACAAACTTACAGAGCTAGGACAGGATTTCTGAGGGTGAAAAATACAGGGCTTTAACACATCATTAATTCTGCTGGTTATGAATCTCAGCTTTGCTTTCTTGCCATAGGATAAAACCAACATGCAGTTTTGAGAGACAAACAGTTAAAAATGTATTATTTATTAGAAATTCAATAAAGAAGGCTGTAGGCTCTGGACCACTAAAAGGAATGTTGCAGGAAGACTTTGACAGAATATTTTACGAGTGATTGGATTTTTGGAGAAAAAAGCCTAAGGTCTGGGGAACAGATTTATTAGATGACTATAAAGATTTCACAACTCCTGCAAAGCCAAAATCCATTTTAAACCAGCATTACATGTAAGAGCTCTTTGTGCCCTAATATGCCCTAATGCCATGTCAGGCACATGTCATACTCATACCTAACTATTTAATTAGCTTTGAAAATCCCTGCTTTTTGTTTTCTCTTGCCAATACACAAGGCAGCAGGGTCAAAGTCATAAACCTCTGGCTGTTTTTTAGCTTCTCTGATGCTCATTTAGTACAAAGGCAGATTATCACATCTCCAGGCTGCCCCACCAGGGGTGGGAATCCCACCACAAACTGAGCTAGTTCTCTGCTCAGGTCAGAAGACACAAAGATGTGGCTGATGTTTGGACAAAGTCATTCCAAGCAACCTGCAGGAGTGCACTGATTGAGAACTTTAAATACTTGGGGGCTGGTCTGTCCCCACTCTATGTTTAGCCCAGTGGCAGCAGGACAAGAGCTGCAGCCCCCAAGGGGGGTGTTTGAGAGCACAAAAGCTGTCAGCACCCAGCTGTGAGTGGCTTGTTTATGACTGTGCCCAGACACCCTAGCCATGTGTGACCCCACTTGGAGCCAGACAGTCTGCTTTTAATCCTGACACCAACACTGTTGGCCATATTCTCAGGGAAGAAATCTCAGAAACTTCAAAACATCCCTGATGGAACATGGTTTTTATCTGCTTTTGGTTGAAAAAGACTGTGTCTATTTTTTTTTGCAGTCTCCAAAGCAGGAGGTCTGAGTCTTCTGCTAGTAAGATTGTAAGATATGAAGGACTTTTATTTTCTGGCAAACCCACTATAGTGCAAGCTTGTCACTGGCAATATTTTAGCTTATAATGAGGTTGAGTTTATTATGCTCAGTGCTGAAGTGGTCCATAGATACACATGTTACATCTGCACAGACAAACTTACCCATTCATTCCGGCAGCAAAAGAATATTACGTATATATGTGAATAGATCTGCAATGAGGCTGACATTGCATTCCAGATACAGATAGGTGTTAAGAAACATAAAATTTATGTAAAGGAATAAAAATAAAAAATTCTAGCTGTTTATAGTGTTTAATTCTCCAGAGTTTCTAGAAAATTAACTGTGATACTTTATAACAGTTTTGGTACCTTATTTTTTAACTTAGCAACTGCAAAGAAAACACTGTTGTGTGTGTAAATTTCATGGTGTTCTTCACATTACATTTCTACATCTCTGAGGAAAACATGAAAGAGAAAACATAATTTTGGAGTTTTAATCTTCAAATAATGCAGTCATAACTAGTATAAAGAATATACTTACAACTATCATACATTAGGATGAAATGGATACAGTAAGTTTGGGTTCATAGGGCTTTGTTTGAATGAGTTCTGGTGTTTGCTTTTTTCTTTTTGCTTGCCTGTCTGCTTGGAGACCGATTACATGTCCCATATAAACACTGGCTCCAGTAGTGATTGGGCTAACATCTTATTGGGTTAACACACATGCAGACCTGATGCACCCACTTCAATTTGACCATAGCGCAATGAAAGAAACAGAAATCCATGAAGAGCAATAGGTTTGCAGTTGTCTTTAAGGTTCAGAGCTCAGCTATTTCAGCAAGTGTTAAGAATTTTTAGGAACTGACCACCATCTTTATTTATTGTTTGAATATGGATACACATGGTTTGGTGCTAACCACATTTGTTGATTCAAAAATCTTCTGAATCACAGACTAGTTGGATTATGTATAAAAATAGATACCCTGCTTCTAGCCTGGCAAATCTGTTTAAAGAATATTTCTGCTGTCTGCATGTATGTGTGCATGTATAGCAGTGACATTTTTACACATAAAATGTGCTTTGAAACATCATGTATCATACTGCACTGATTAAATCACTTTAGCATTAACTATTAGTTTGACAGAAAAGGCCTTGTCCTGTAAGAGAAATACGTTGTAAAGTCACTTATCAGTTGGTGAACTCTGAGGTTTTAAATACATAATAAAAAAAATATTTTTTTTCTCTTCTCTGTGGGAATCAGGAGAGACTAATTTAAGTAAACAGTGGGAGTGTCAATAAGGAACTATCCCTGCTCTAAAAAAGAGGTGTTTTCTCCCTGAATTCTATCAAATCACTTTATCTCTCCAAGAAGTGATCGATTCTGTTAATTAAATACTCTGCAGGGTATCAGCAGGCTTGTTCTACATCATCTCTTCTGCTTCTGTCTCAAAAGTGGTTCTTCCTCCTCCAAGTTCTACATGATTGTGCTGTATAGCAATGATGCAATTGTGTGGGAAAACTCAGGCGTGGGTAGTAATGTCACAGCAACAAACACAGAGAGCTTTGCAGCAATGGAAAATTATCAATAACAGAAATATCTGTTGGTGTTCTGTTTTATAAAGCAACAGTAGAAAAAACAAAGGAGAGCATCCAGCACAAACAGCAGGATGTATAATCTTCAGAATGGGAGGTTTAGTAATGAGAGTAATTTATTTAGCTATTCCTAAAATCTTAATCAGAGTTATATATCAGCGCTGATAATGTATTTACTTTCTCAGCATCTCTCTTCATAATGGGACTGCTTCCCAGAGGAGAAGTTTCTTGGACACTGTGGACTCTACATGAAAGCAATCTTTGCTTTAAATCCTCTATGCTTACAGACTTATTGTTGAAAACAATGAAAGGAAAATTCTCTTTTTATTTTTCTTCCCTCATTTATTCACTGGGCTCCATCCTTTACAAGCACTTTGACAAATATCCCAAAGTCATGGTGTTGGAGGTTAGGAAGTCATAATTGGTGAATTCTCTCAGTGAGTCTCCCTGGAGAAGGGGAGTAGCTTTTCTCCCTCCAGTTCTGGTTAACAACTGCATGGAAGGAGCCCATGGTTTCTGTTCCACACGGCACCTGCCATTTGTAAGAATCTCAACAGTAGATGTGACCCCTGGAGAAGAGTGTTAGTTAACTGAGTTTCTATGGCAGGAAGATGTTTGCCCCCCCTGCCTCAATCCCCTACTGTAACAATAACAAATGACAACATTTATCTTCTCCTTTCTTTTGTCGTTCTGTAAAGCTGAAGTCAATAAACTTCTCAGGATCAGGTTGTCTCTTCATAGGTGTGTGTTCTTTTCCTAATACCACAAACATGGTCCCCTGGAGACTTCCAAAAAAGCAAATACACATTATCTGGCTATTTACAAGCAGGCTGGACAACCTAAAAATATTCATTGAATTCTGTGGGTTTTAACAGCCCATAATCCCTGGAGCCTGGCAAGGGATAAGTTATTGCTATCCTTAAATGTTTCCTAAGTAAACAGAAGTTTATAGCTATTTTCTCTTTCAAGTGGGTCATCTGTAATACCTATCCAGACAGACTTGTCTGACAGGTTATGAAAACTCTTTTACTGAGGGTTTATCAGACACCTTAAAAAATATTTCCTGAATGTTAGTTCCCATATCAAAATGAATCAAAAAGTAAATGTAATGTAAAAAGTAAATTAATGAACACAAAAATTTATCATAAAAAATCTGTGATAGGTACCAGCATTTCTCTAGGGTATTTAACAGCAGTTTCTGTCTTCAAACTGACAGAAAGTAACAAAGGTATGATTATGAGTTTTGAGGCTGGCCCTGAAAGAAAAGCAGTTACAAGATGAAAGCAGACCAGTATTCGCACTATAATAAAAAAAACTAGAGTAAATAAAGGCTCTTTCTCCTGATACTTGCCACTGATAAGAGAGACAGCAGGCACAGACCTAGCAACAACAACAACAACAAGGGAAGGGAAAGGGAAAGGGGAAAGGGGAAGGAAAGGGAAAAAGGGGGAAAGGGGAAAGGGGAAAGGGGGAGGGGAAAGGGGGAAAGGGAAAAGGGAAAGGGAAAGGGGAAAGGGGAAGGGAAAAGGGAAAGGGAAAGGGAAAAAGGGAAAAAGGGGAAAAGGGAAGGGGAAGGGAAAGGGGAAGGGAAAGGGGAAAAGGGAAAGGGGGAGGGGGAAGGGGAAGGGAAAAGGGGAAAAGGGGAAAGGGAAAGGGAAAAAGAGAAAGGGGAAAGGGGCAAAGGGGAAAGGGAAAGGGAAAAAGGGGAAAAGGGGAAAAGGGGAAAAGGGAAAGGGGGAAGGGGAAAGGGAAAGGGAAAAAGGGAGAGGGGAAAGGGGAAGGAAAAAGAGAAAAGAAATGAAAAAAAAAGAACAAGGAAAAGAAAGGAGAAGAAACAAGAAAAGAAAAAAGAAACAAAAAAAGAAAAAAGTAAAGAAAAAAAAAAGACAAAAGAGAAAAAAGAAAAAAAACAGGAAAAGAAAAAAAAAAGAAAAAGGAAAAAGAAAAGAAAAAAAAGAGAAAAGAAAAGAAGAAACAAAAGAAAAAAGAGAAAGCAAAAAAAGAAAAAAGAAGAAAAGGAAAGAAAAAAGAAAAGAGGAAAAGGAAAAAGAGAAGAAAAAAAGAAAATTCCGGCTTTTTAATTAAAAAAAAAAAAAAGCACCTCCCC
>NW_008238355.1:1850342-1854096 GCF_000691975.1 Corvus brachyrhynchos
AAGGGAAAGGGAAAGGGAAAGGGAAAGGGAAAGGGAAAGGGAAAGGGAAAGGGAAAGGGAAAGGGAAAGGGAAAGGGAAAGGGAAAGGGAAAGGGAAAGGGAAAGGGAAAGGGAAAGGGAAAGGGAAAGGGAAAGGGAAAGGGAAAGGGAAAGAATAGAAAGGTATTTTTTCTCTCTGAACAGTACATTGGCTCCTATGGCTTCTCAGGTGAGTTGGAAACACGTGGAATCAATATATTTTTTCATAAGACACCACTTTCATTCTACAACAAGGCAGAGTGAGGTAGAGGAGAGCTGCATTTCCCTTGTGGGAGGGTTGGACTGACACACACTTTTCAGTGTTTGCAGCAGGAAACACCTCAGTACCATTCAGAGATGGAAAGCAGACCTCAGAGACTGACTTGAAAAGTGATGCCTTCTTGCAGAATTTTCACTATCCATTAAACATGTTTTAATTAAACAAATTCTCAGTAAAATGCTGATGGTAAATATCCTGAATGAAATTCTCCAAGCATCAGTAGCATTTTCCAGCTATGAAGGAATTTTTTCAGCCCAACTGCACATACCGTGGATGGAAATGGATTTTAAAATCAAACAAAGCCCATGAACAATTTAAAAGCAGGCTTTACAGTGACCCCTGCCTGGTCTGTTTTCGATAGATGCACTTCATTAAAGGCCCAAATGACAGGCTTAGGTAGTAAAGTCAATACCTTCAGAGCTGCCCTCAAAATCTTCTAAGACTTTAAGCTACCACCATTAGCAAAGTGTCTGAGTTTCTTCCCCAAGAAATCAATAGCAAAATGACCAACAGAGTCCTATGGCTTACCATATTTTCTGGTGTCTCTGTCTGAAAATGTGTTTAATCTGTCTGAGTGTGCAATTTTATCACAGATAGAAGAGCAGATTTCTTAGTTACTGCTAGTGATATCACTGTTGTCAGTAATAGGTTCCTCAAATGAAACATGTATATGCACACCTAGGTAATATGCTCAAATCTCAGTAGTACCAATACATCCAATAAATTACTCAGACATGCCTGCTTTCATTAAAGATGGGAAAATGTCCTCAAAGTATCAAAGCAAGCCATGAAATATGACTCACAATATAAACCACTCTGACAACCAGCCCACCTCATAAAAAGCCTGCTCACTTCCTGAAATACAAACTGGGAGCAAAGTAAATAAAACAAATAAATTTTTTTTAAATAAATACAGAAATAAAAGGAAATCCCAGGCCGTATCCATGAGATTGACATGTATACAGTGAACATGGAAAAGATTTCAGAATCTTTCTGTATAACGGTTTCTCTGGAGGCATTATTCTAGTTTTTAAAAAATAAATAAATAACTTTCTTTCAAGCGTTCACACACAATTCTCAATTCTGACTTTTTTATCCATCAAATAGAAATTCCAGCTAATACCTTCTCTGTCTTTTTTTTAAGGAAAGTCCTTGCTTAATACAGTGTGTTAGCTCTGTCCTACCAGGCTTTAGGCAGCTCCCAACTATTTTTTTCAGTAACATATTTATGCCTAGAGGGGCTTGATCACATTTTCTCTTGAACCTTAGAGTCTAGGCTTGGCACAAGCCACAGTGTCAATAGGAACTATTACAGGCTTTGTGTTTTAAATCTACACACTGGCCCACTAACACTGCTACCTCAGAACAGTGCAAAACACTGTTCCAAGTGACACTGTCAATACTGCTGCTGCTATGCTTCTGAAATGCCCAGTGTTAACAGGATATAATGAAAACACAGGTCAAGCTGCAAAAACTGTGGTATCTTCTCCTTAACCAGACTGCATTTTTTTCCATACTAAACAATAGTACCATGTTTGGTGTTAATGAAGCAGGTTTGTATTTTCCTGGTACAGAGGGCAGGACAAGCATCATGGAAAGGGATGGCATAGTCTTCAGAAGCGGATGATGCTTTTCTAAGCTGAGCTTAGAAATACCAAATGTGTATAACCAGAACACCCTGTCCCTTGATTTTTTTTGTGACAAACATATTCACCACTGACCTGAGTAATTCCAGTCCCAGCTGGTGTCCTTCAAGTCAGCTGTCAGCTCTCTCCAACATCCACTGAAGTCCTGATCCCTGCAGCTGTGCAACTGACAGTTTAGACTTCCCAGTGCTAAGGTTACAACTGCCTAAATACTGATAAGACACAAGCATGAACAGTAGCTGCTGCCAGTAATCCTGGTGGAAATTCAAACACACAAAGAGCCTTCAAAACTGAGAAACACACAGTAAGAACCTGTAGGGATAAGGTCCCCATGCAGAAAAGCTTAGCCAATGTGCTGTACTGCTGGAATTTCAGTGTAGGTTTCAATTGCACAGCTAAATAATTTTTGTTTTTCATGCAATATATTGGTGTTGAAGCTTTTTCCTTTCATCAGTTCAAGTCTTATTCAAGAACATTCAGTTAGAGATGTGAAAAATTATAATGTTCCTAGAATGCAAAGTATCCTCTACTTGACTACTAAATGAGCTCCTGCAGCAAACATACAAACGTCTCTGTTGCATTTATAAAATCTGATTTTATTACCTGCTGTACAGATAGCTTCACTGATTTCCAGAATCAGACTATATATATATTCACCTTGCTTACACACCTCCTTGCAATGATTGTGTTCTCCAGCATGATGTAAAAACAGACATTAAATGAATAATTAACAATATCCTCTTGCTTCTTTTTCTGAGTCCATGAGGGAGCTGTAACCTCTTTAAGGGGGCCAAAACTCCTTGGTGTGTCCTTGTATTCTCTCAGTAAAGGTAAAAGCTTCATCTGAATAAAGTTCTTCACTAATATGTGACTGGAATATCTTCTCAAGGTATTCATCATAAGGATGCTGGTAAAACTATCAGTACATTTCTTATGCTTTAGAAAAATGCTGACAGTAATAAAGTTTTCAGTGAGAAGACAGAATGTTTGAGATGTCCTCAAATATAACTATTTGTAAAGACATTGCTCCAGTCAAAGAAAATTTAGTTTGCAATTAAAACAAATGAAAGAATCTGCTAGAAAAGAAAATACTTGAAAAAAAGACAATTTCTCTGAGTCAATAAGGGAAATTAAGATGGCACTTTAGAAGTCCATATAAAATGTATGAAAAATAGGAAGTTGCTACTGTAGGAAATGGAAGTTGGGCTTTAGCCCACTGAGGTCAAAAGTGAGGAGAGCACAAAGTTTCACCATGCTATTCCCTGTCTCTTGGATATTCCCCAGGTCTGTAGGGGACATGCTGTAGTGCAGTGATGAATCAAAGGCAAGGGGGGAAGTGGGCTAAACTATATCAGCAAACTTAATAACATGCGGGATTTCCTTCTGGGAAATCTCCAGCCACTTCACAAATCATCATATGAAACTGCAGACTGGCAACATGATATAGATTGTCCGGAGACCAGCACAAGATCAGACATGAGGGTGTTATAGAAGCCCAGAAGATAAGGGGCTGATGTGTATGTCCCAAACACCCATAGCCAGATAGCTGTCAAGCCAGCCAAGGACTGTTGGCAATAACAGCCAAAGATTGATGGTAATAACAAGCTGGGGGAAAGAACAGGATGTAGGAGAAGGAGCCATACAGAGAGGTAAGTGTTGGGGTTTTAATTTAATCCTAGTTTTTTTTCCTGTTAAAGGAATTTTTTCCCATATGCATGTTGCTAGGGGACAAATGACTGTACTTAAGAAAGACAAAAGAGCTGCCCACTAATGGTGGGGTGGGCCTGGCTACTCCTTTGTTTCACCTGGG
>NW_008238355.1:1854406-1855604 GCF_000691975.1 Corvus brachyrhynchos
ATCGCACCTGCCCTGCTCACCGGGAGCCGCCAGCGCCCCTGCCGGCTGCGAGCGGAACTGCACCCGAGGGGAAAGGGCCCGACAGCCGAGAAGGCTGGGACTGGGTTTGTGATTGTTTGCTGTTACTGTCATAGTTATTGTTGTTTGTTTGACTGGTTATATATATAATAGTAAAGAACTGTTATTCCTATTTTCCCACATTTTTGCCTAAAAGCCCCTTGATTTCAAAATTATAATAACTTGGAGGAAAAGGCGTTACATCTGCCATTCCAAGGGAGGCTCCTGTCTTCCTTAGCAGACACCTGTCTTTCAAACCAAGACAGTAAGACAGCACTTTCCTGGGCCAAACAACTTGGGCAGGCTGGACAGCTCTTCAGCTGGATCTACGCTGGAGCCAGGACTGTTGTTCTTTTTGTCTGTTTCTTTTTCTCTCCCCTTTTTTAATTCCTCTCTCTGCCTCTCTTACCTTTCACCCTAGTCCTTGATCCAAAACCCACTGCTGCATGATTGTATTAGGATTGATGACATGATGATTTTTTGCCTTTTCTTTTATACCCCTTTTATACCTTTTTATAGCTTTTATATTCTTAGTGTTTTTTAGGTTACATTCTTAGACTTATTTGTTAAGTTAGGTGTTGGGGCCCTCCCCCCTGCCATGTAGTCCTGGGAGAGGGGCCTCGGGGGGGAGGCACGGGGTTTCCCTGCCCCTGGTCAGCCTCATTCCCCATTGGTTGGTTTGTGTTCCCCTGCACGGGCAAGGACCCTCTGGTCCTGTGATTGAGCAGTTCCTCAGCAGAACTCCGACCATGCGGCTGAAGAAATAAACATCTCTGAAACATCTATCAAGAATTGGTCCATATATATTTCTTTTCCACGGGCCTCATTGTCTGATACAGCGTGTTGCAGTATCCACACTGCAACAAATGGTAGCAAAATGCTGGCAAGGCACCGATCCCCAAGGACAGAAAATTCATGAGTAAAAACCACTCTAGGTCTCTCTCTTCTCGCCTTGGTTTGGATATTCTCTCCGGACTATGGAAGAATCATGGGAAATGTGGCTCTCTGAGCCACAGAAAGAAATGTATCTAGAAGTTAAAGGAATCCTTGAACAACAAAACAGGAAAGTATTTGTTCCAGGAGATCTTGAACATTTTTTTAACTGGCTTTTCAAAAGTTTCTTCTATATTTCTCGAGACTT
>NW_008238355.1:1855632-1855935 GCF_000691975.1 Corvus brachyrhynchos
ACTCAAACAAAACATGCACTAGTGATAGAACCTCTCCGTGGATGTCTTGTAATCACTGAAGCTCTTCAGGAACATTTGTACGGTCCCGTTACCCCTAGAGCAGAGGATGGCCGTAATCCCATGGCCGAGACCACGTGGTGGCCATCTCAGGAGTGCGTGACTGCAGCCGTGCCAGCGGAGGTGCCTGCGCTGGATGCGCCCGGCCCCCTCGGGAGCATGCGCCTTATTGCGGACCCCATCCCTGTCTCGGGGTCCCCGGCCATGCGGCCGCGAGTGAGGGAGTGATGCCGCAGGTGCTGTGGG
>NW_008238355.1:1856068-1877333 GCF_000691975.1 Corvus brachyrhynchos
TGGCAGCCCTTGCAGCTCCGACACGGGAGCGAGGGAAAGTGAAAGCAAAAACGCAGCGAGACAGAAAACAGCAGCCACTAGGAAAAAATCACCGTAGCTAAGGTTTTAGGAATAGTAAAATGGTATAATGTTAAACAAAATTATGGTTTTATAACAAGATGTGACAACCAAGAAGACATATTCGTCCATAGAACCGCCATTAAAAGGAATAACCCTAAAAATTACCTGCAAAGTGTAGGAGATGGGGAAGTTGTACAATTAGATATAGTGCAAGGAAAGAAGGGTTTACAAGCAGCAAATGTTACTGAGCCTGGAGGTATTCCAGTCAAAGGCAGCCGTTATGCACAAAATTATAAACAATATCCATCCCAGCAACTTCCCTACCCACAGCCTACTTTCCCCTTTTACCCTATACCCAATATGAACCCTTTCCTAATTTTACCCCACCCCCAATTTATCCCTAATCCATTTTTCACCCCATGGCTTCCCTATACAATTCCCTTTCCCTATAACTCCTCTCTGATGCCGAGGGGGGGATGAAAAGGGGGAGGGAAGGAATTAACTATTAATGTTTAGCGTTCCAACAGGTACATATGGAAGAAGCCTTCTCCTGCTTCAGTTTCCCCACAAAGCATGCTTGGAGAGTCCTGTCTCCCTTCTGTCAGCCTTAAGATGTTCCAGAGAATCTGTTTGGACATTTAAAGACTCAGGAGGGTGGCTTGTTTTGTTTTGAAACTGTTCTTGTTATGTTTATCCAGTTGTTTTCAATGTTAAGTTTTAAATCTCTTTTTGTTAAGAATAAACAGGTGAAATGTCAGGGTCTCCCCCCCCTGCCATGTAGTCCTGGGAGAGGGGCCCTGGGTGGGAGGCACGGGATTTCCTTGCCCCTGGTCAACCTCATTCCCCATTGGTTGTTTTGTGTTCCCCTGCACGGGCAAGGAGCCTCGGGTCCCGTGATTGAGCAGTTCCTCAGCAGAACCCGGTCATGCAGCTGGAGAAATAAACATCTCTGAAACATCTAGCAAGAATCTGTCCGTATATATTTCTTTCCACGAGCCTCTGATGTATCCTCTGATACATCTTGTTGCAGTATCCTCACTGTAACAGTTAGGAGACTAAACATTTTAGAAGCTTTGTAGTTAGGGATCAGTGTGCCCCAGACCCCAAGATCCTCTCCAGAACACATTCTGTAAACTAAGATAGAACCATCCAGGGGAAGGTTCCATGGGGAGGGGGGCTCACTCAAGACTCTCATTGGGGAATTTTTGACAGATATGCTAATTAGTAAAACCTATAATGTTATACCTGATCTTTTGGGGGTGTGCATTGAGGTGTGCATTTTGATGAGTTTGAGTGGTGCACCTAAGGATCCTTAAAATAGATACCAAGGTAAAATCCCTTTTTCCTTTTAACCATGTCTGACTCTTGATTTTAAGACCAGAAAAAGGCATCAGGATCAGGGACTAACATGCCAATTTCCATACCATGTGTGTTATTTACTGATAAAACTTTTCAAGCCTTTGCAGACCCTCTGATTTTTGTCATTAGTTTCAACCCTGAGCATCTGTGAATCTTGGGTGCTCACTTCCCCTTACGGGTGGGACACCACAGGTGTGGATGCAGCTTGTCATCTCATCTACTTAAAAATGGCCAGTCAGGATTATTTCTTCATCTCTTTTCATTTCGGTTGTTTAGCATCTAATCCTTATTACGGGATTGTTTTTCTAATGCTCATTAAATCACATATGGAAAAATAACAGCAGGCTCTCCAACTGATAGCACCTTTGCAAACTTTGAAATCCCTTTGACATGCTTGTTTACTAACTTCCTTCTTCAAATTACATTTCTCTTTCCCATTTATTTTGTGCCTATATCTGTGTGTTTATATGCATATGCATGTACATCTACATACTTAAGCACACACCAATACATTAATACATCCACTCCAGGGGGCTATGTTATCCACTCCTAATGTAAAGTGAGGCTATTCTGATTGTTAAAAAACATCACCACTTCAGTTTAATGAGAAAGAAAATAAATAAGACTTAAAAATACAATTGTCTGCGAGTTTCTTTCTGCTGATAGGAAGTATATTGTACCTCATAGAGGATGATTTTGTGGGCATGACCATGAGAAAATTATATTTGCCTCCTTAAGAAAGAAAAACCATTGCACTGTAGTCCTAAGTTTTGAAAGCACAAAGCAGCTCATATGATTTGTTGTTTGCATTATGGTCCCAGACAAGTGTGACTGAAACAGGCTTTCTGGACGATGCAAAAAATTCATTTATCTGGAAACGAGGCTGATCTAACCAAAGCAAAATACACCCTGAAGTATTTAGCAACAGAGACATAGTAATGCTCTGATATGCCACTCTTACCTGTCCTCTTCCCCAAGGAAATACTAGAGTTAACCTAGCTTTCAGGCCTTGAGAATTTTCCACATTTTTTTGGTGAGGGGGGAGGGGCATAGTCAATGTACGTATTAATGGATCTAAAAAATTCAAATTTGAAGAAACACACTATATTTAGCTCTCCAACTGAAAACTACACTTCTTGTCGCCACTACAATGACCTTGAAAAAGTGTCCTTTTTTGTTAAGAACACATACAATGCATAGCATTTTCATGTGAATATTTGTACTTTGGAGTCCTTCCAAAAGGATTGTAGATTTCATATGTTGTAAATGGTCTTTGCTGTCATTTGAATGACATTAGCTACTCTGTGGTGACATGAGGAGGCTTGCTGCCTCTCACATTTCATCACAAGCCCCTTTTTACAATTAAAGAATATAAATGATGTGAAAGCTTCATCTGTGTACTTAACAAAACAAAAAGCAGTACATCAGCAGAACAAAGTGTCACTATCACTTATGTCAGAGTAATGGAGTTGTTGAAAACCATCAAACCCAGATGAGCACAAAGTGAAGCCTGGATTTCCAAAGTAATGTGTGGAGAAAACAAATAAGTTGTGCTTGATGAAGTGTCTCAGTTTCCGACATCTGCTGCTATGAACTTGTTGCATGTGGGGACTGTGGCATCCCTGAACTACCAGCTGCACAAGTTGTCTACTTACTGCTGGCAGCATAATGTCTGCCTTTGCAATTCAACACAAAGCTATTATTAACAGATTTAATTTTAGCCCCTTGCAAATGTGCACCTTATTTTCACACCTTAGTCTGCCAGAAACCATGTACTCAGAACAGAAGTGTAGACTAAAACACACATAGGAGTAAAAGTAATGAAACAAAAAAAAGAAAACGAGCAAACAAAAAAAATCCCACCACTTCTTTCTTCTTTTTGAAAAAAATCTTTCAAGAAACTTGCTTTATTTCATGCGATATTTGAAGTGGTTTATTTGTGCAACAGAAAAGGAATGAGCAAATTAACAGGGTTTATCTCCCCCTTGTAGAGGTAAACACTGGTCTTTGCATGTTTCTCTCTTGCTAGGACACTTAATGATTAAAAATACCAAAGAAGAATAAATAAAAAAGCATTAAAAATAAAATTGCATCCCTAAATGCTTTCCTTTCCTCACAATTTATGGGACTAGACTAAGAGAATCCATAAGATCACCCAGCACCTCATTCAGCACATCTCTCTTTGTGAAAGATGCTGGGAAGTGAGGCATATGGAGGAGAGCCTGCACTTGAGGTTTGGAAAGTCTTCAGCCTTCGTGACAAGTCCACAGAATTCTCAGCTGGGCACAGCACTACACCAACAGTCTGGTAACACAAGCCAGACTTGCATATCAGCTCTGTCATAGCATGGTTTTGCCCGCCCATATATATCCTACTTATCTCGTCATTTCCCAGTAGCCTACAGATGTACGTGCAAAATATTTAAACACATGAAAAAGCGAGCAAGCAAGCTAGCAAGCAAGAAAATAAATGAAACTTTCTTTGGTAAAAATGGGCTCCACAGTCTAACTCTTGCATGTTTGCTTGTATTTAGCCTAATTTTAACAACTAAACCAATTTTACGTGTTGTCTCTAGTCCAACAAAACATGTCATCCCCTCGTAGCAACTTGGGGAAAATTCTGCAAAATTTAAAAGGTAGCAAAGTGGAAAAATATAGGATACCTCAATTTAATATTTTATATTTCATTTTATTTTGGATAGAATCTTCATGTTCCTGTTGCTAGGAGAAAGCAGGACTAAAAGCACATCAAAGGGTAGAATCTACATTAGTCCTTCCCAATGCACTGATAGGCACAGCCAGACTAGCTAGAGAATGAGGCCGCATACTTATGGTGAGTCTACTGACCAAAACTTGCATGCAAAGAGTACAGTAATATTTTTTTTAATTCAGTGGTTTTTTCATCTCTAATAGCCCGTCTGTTTCTGGGAAGCTGGAAGATACCTATGACAGATATATATCTTACAAGCCACATAACACTGGTCCACCAAGCATTTCTTATTTTAGCTGGATTTGCTAAATCCTTCTAATGAATATATGTTTTTTTCCTTAAGCAGCAATATGTGAATAATCTATATTTAATGAAGTGTCTGAACACAGCATTTTGAAATTCCATGCAGAGTCCCATTAACACATTTGTAAAAGATATAGGCAGAGGAAAACATCAAGATGTGGAAGTGTGGGAAGTAAATGTGAAAAAGTTGTAATAAATTCTTAATAAATCAGTGAAGCAAACCATCTGGGAAGTGTTTATATCCCAGAAATTCCAAGAATCTGTTTCTGAATATGTTCATCAATACTTCTTGCATTTCTTACACATACCTTCATTCACTTGCAAAAATGCATACCTTCAGAATCAGTATTCCTGTTGAGTAATTTCAAAGAGAAAGAAACAAGAAACAGGGAATTTAACTTCAAAAAATTGATTTAGAAAACATGACTTTTTGTTTAAAAAAATAGTTGTCAGAGCAGCCACTGAAATCATGTCACTATTCTGATTAGGCAGCAGAAATAAAATGTACTTATGGCCATTAAAACTATAGGATTGGTTAAATTTTGGTTAAAAAATACATAAGCTATGTATGGAAAAGTGAGACAGAGTAATTTTGTTCTACTTTATGAGCCTTTCTCCTGTGTAAGGTTAGGTCAAGGGAGGGAATTGTCCTGCTCTGCTCTGCACTGGGGCAGCCTCACCTCGAGTGCTGGGGGCAGTTCTGGGTGCCACAATACAAGAAAGACATTGAGCTCTTAGAGAGTGTCCAAATGGGGGCAGTGAAGATGGTGAAAGGCCTTGAAGGGAAGCCATATGAGGAACAGCTGAGGTCACTTGGTCTGTTCAGCCAAGAGGATATTGAGGGGAGACCTCATTGTAGTTACAACTTCCTCATGAGGGGAAGAAGAGGGGCAGGCACTGATCTCTTCAGTCTGGTGACAGTGACAGGACTTGAGGGAATGGCCTAAAGTTGTGTCATGGGAGGTTTCAGTTGGATATCAGGAAAAGGTTCTTCACCCAGAGGGTGTTTGGGCACTGGAAGAGGCTCCCCAGGGAAGTGATCACAGCACCACATCTGACAGAGTTCAAGAAGCACTTGGACAATGCTCTCAGGCACATGGTGTGACTCTTGGGGCTGTCCTGTGCAGGGCCAGGAGTTTGGCTTGATGATCCTTCTGGGTGTCTTCCAACTCAGATTAATCTGTGATTCTGCATGATGTTTGAGGAAAATATTTTGTCACCATTCTGTTCTAACACTGCTTCCTGGTCCAACAAAGTCCTTCTCCACCTTCACACAGAGCCTTCTTTCAGGCAGAAACTGCTGTAAAACAGGAGAAATAGGAGAATTAGTTACAGAAAGCCTGTAAAAATGCTTATGACCAATGCAGACAAGAGGACAGGAAAGTTGCTAATGAAAAAATAAGCATAGCATCTGCTAACTATGTAAATTATTAAGACAGCCTGACTTTCAAAGCTCATTCTTGCTCCTATATCAGCTGTCTAAGAAAATTAACCATGTAGTCAATAGATCTAAGTTATCAAAGAGAGCAAAAAAGAGAGACTTGGCTTAGACTGGCAGAAAGGACAAGCATAAATCAGATCTTATAGACCAATATTTACTGACAAAGGGAAAAACTGTTTTAACAAAATCTAGGTGTATTTTAATATATGACTGAAACGTAAACTCTACTATGAAAACTTCTACGTATCTGTAAGTGTGGATAATGAAACACCTAAAGGAAAAGTTGCCAGTGAAATCAATGGAGATTGTATGAAATTATATATTTAAAAATAAAGCAGCAACCACATAAATAAAAAAAACAAATAAACCCACACCTGAATAGCAAATAGGTCCCTTTTCTTTCTTTCAAATATCGTAAATTCTTCCTCTGTGTTTATGTAGCTGAGTTATGAATCTCTTTTGAAATTCTACTATTTCATTGAGGAAACATAGAATTTAAATTTTGTGAACTATTCCACCGTGCAAAAGGAAGAACAGAAAAAGTGTCTATTGAAGGTATATTAGTGCAAGAAAAGAAAACATATACAGAAACTGTGTAAAAAGAGAAGAAAGCATAGAGGGTTCTAGTGAAAATAAACCTAATATATCAAAACTTCAACTCTTCCAGCTTAGTTGCTGGCATATATGTTAGCATATTTTTCAACTAGATTTTTTTTTTTTTTTAATGAACACATCTAGATTTCATATACCTTAAGAGGGAATAAAGAATTTATAAATTTAAGTTTGTGAATCTAAATGAGAGGGACAGTGGGAATTTGGGTTTTGCCATTGGATGGCAAGAAATTTCAAGGGAATGCCAGGGCCATTTTTATTATTACTGTTACTTAGTAGCTAGAAAAAGAGCTGAGAAGAAAGGGAAACACATTTGTGAAGTACTAAAAGCTATCCTTGAAGGCTTGGATTTTATTCTGTACAGGGCAGGAAATGAAAGTGGACCTTGATAGGAGGAGCTCTGTTTTAGGAAGAAAAATACTGCCAACCATATCTAGTATAGTTCTGTTGAAAGAATTCAAACCCGTACCATAATTGCTGGTCAGAAGTGGGCTGTGGGTGGATCTGTGGGTGCCCAGCACTACTTCAAATGACTCTCTTCCTATAAGAGTGTACCTCTAGGCCTAGGAAAACAGCACCTACTTGTTCAAAAGGAACAAATACACATAATAACACTCTGAACATACATAATTATAAGACAGAGCCATGAACATTTCTATCTTGTACCCTTACACACTGCTCTAAGCAAAAGCTGAAGGTTGGTTGGGTTTGGTTTTTACCATTTGCCTGGACCAACTATCATTAGAAACAAAGATACAGAATAATATTTTCATGCAAATGAGAGACCTAAATTATCACAAGCCTGCCATAAAGAGAGAGGGAAAAAAATTAAAATGTCCCTAAGATCTTGAGGAAGGCCATTATAAGTCAGTCATTTTCCTGCTACTAAATCAGACTTTGACCAAATAAGAGATCTGACATTCTGAAAGTAAGGTACTTTAGGATTAGCATGTCTTTAATTTTAGATGTTATAGTCTTCATACCATGTAGATGTATTTATCATATTAATAAATGTTATGAGCTTTCATAACTTTTTTGCTTTTATTAGCTTATGGTAAACAGTCCTTTGACAGCTATTTGGCTATTAAGAAAAATATCATAAGATTGGTTTTCTACATACCAGACTTTTTTCACAGTGCTTCTCCTCTTTTCATCTCAGGCATGTTCATTACTTAAAATATTTTGTTATCTTAACTGCTTTGCTTAAAAGAGTAGTATGGAATTATGTGCCTTCCCTTATTTACTTGCAGTTCAACACAGCAGTAACAACAAAAAGATTTGCATACTGGTTTTTTATTTATTTCTGACAAATATAGCTTATTTTCTTTGAAAAGATATAGCAGCATAAAAGGATTTTTAAGCGTGCAGAGAGAATGGCATTTGACACCTCTCAGATGTTACAGTCAAGAAGGTTTTAATAGGATGACTCTGCATTACTCTCATTTTGCCTTATTAATATGCTAAAGTCATTTTTGCTGTGCAGTGTAGCAGTTTGACACAGAGGAAAATTAACTCAAGCTATATTTATTATGGTTGCAGGGATAGTCTAGTGACGTTTGCCCTTACCAGCCAGCATAAGTGACTTCTCTGGGAGCCACAAAGCACTAAGAGTGAAATTTACTGCTCTGAGAAGACTAACACAGGACCTGTCCTTCATTCAGTGTTCAACATAGCACTTGCAGACACTTTAAGCTTGAGTCAGTGATGTGAACAAGATTAAATTTTATGCCTTTGTGTGGAAAACTGTGGATCAGAAACCTAATCATCTCAGTGATAAGAATACTTCCTGTGATTGTGAGAACAAAACAGTAGAGCAGTTTCAGGAATATGTGAGAGGGGGAGAAAGCCTCAGATTAGGCTGCATTTTGGGTGAAGAGCTTTTTATAAATATAATAAGAAGAATGCCCTCAACCTTTCAGCATGTAAGCACAGCAAATAACAAGCTACCTGCATCACGACTTGTGCAAGTCTGTAAGATATGCTAAATATACATCTTCACTCTTGCCAGTGGTATCTAGAGCAAACAAAGAAGACTGTACTATATTTAAGTGTCTAGGAGTATTGTTCTTGTTCTTACTACTATTATTGATTAATCATGATGTTTTGCAGTACCTGTTATGGGTAAGAATGAACAGAAGTTTCTTCATTTGCATACTCATTCCATACCTCCAGCATTTATTATGGTGCATATTTGGTGTCTAGACATTCTTCACTACAGGGATAATTTACTGTGTAACCTGCTATAAATTCAGAGAGTCTTCTGAGAGTTGAAATTTAATTGACCCTCGGAGAAAAAGATGAACATGAATTAACAGTCTTCATGTAAATCAAAGCAGAATCATTCTCAGATGCCTCATTTACATCCTCTGAGTCCAAACAAATGAAGACGACTTCGGTACAATAAGGTCTACAAATTATATATTAATTGAGTGGGTGTATTCTTGTCACAAAGTTTCATTTCCCTTGAAGACAGTGAGGTTCCCGGGAAACAGAAGGGCCAAGTTCCATACCATAAGCTCAGAGGAAAAGGTGCACATCACCAGTTTAGTCATCAGACTCCATGACTAAGCTGGCTCTGAAAGACCCATGGCTGTACACAAGGAAAATGTCAAGTATCTTGAAAGACTATACCTCATTTCCTTACTTTTCCTTTTGTTGCCTTTTTTTCTTTTTTTCTCAGCTCTGCAATCAAAAACTCAAAACTGCAGAATTTTACAGGAGTGTGTATTATTTACTCCAGCATTCTTGCTTGCAACAAGGATGAATCAATGGGAGTAAATTGTTTCTCCAGAAGCAATGACTCAAAAGAGGTACAGTGGGCAAATGGGTGAGGTGTTTGTGCAAGAATGTCCTGACATTTAGAGCTAAGCCTCTATTTAAGTTTAAAATTATAGCTTTTCTATGCAAGGGCAGACCACCAGGCAGATCCAGCTGACAGAACTTGCTCCAGAACTTCAGAGCATTACAAAGACTTAAAACAGAAGAATACTTGCCCAGTAAATTCTTCTTTTTCTGTATTTGTAAAGGGTTTGTAGAAAAAAAAAATAAAGAGGAGAAGGGTGTATAGGAATTAAAAAATACACAGAGGGACGAAATAATGATGTATTAAATGCCTACATCATGTCAGGGTGCCAGAATCTTGTGCATGAAGAACAGGGCTCCATTGCTTTACAGATTTGGAAGAAGACAGTAGTCACAGAATCACAGATTAATCTGAGTTGGAAGACACCCAGAAGGATCATCAAGCCAAACTCCTGGCCCTGCACAGGACAGCCCCAAGAGTCACACTATGTGCCTGAGAGCATCGTCCAAACACGTCTTGAATTCTATCAGGGTTGGTGCTGTGACCACTTCCCTGGGGAGCCTCTTCCAGTGCCCAAACACCCTTGCGTGAAAAACCTTTTCCTGATATCCAACTGAAACCTCCCCTGGCACAACTTCAGGCCATTCCCTTAAGTCCTGTCACTGTCACCAGACTGAAGAGATCAGTGCCTGCCCCTCCTCTTCCCCTCATGAGGAAGTTGTAACTACAATGAGGTCTCCTCTTGTCCAGGCTGAACAGACCAAGTGACCTCAATCGCTCCTCATATGGCTTTCCCTCAAGGCCCTTCACCATCTTCCCCAGTTTCTCATCTTCTCCCAGTTTTGTATCATCTGCAAACTTACTTAGTATCCATGCCAGTTCTGTATCCATGGGATTTATGAAGATGTTGAAGAGAACAGGAGCCCTGTGGAACCCCACCAGTGACAGGTCGCCAGTCTGATGTCAGTCTGATTCACTGTTAACACTTTGTGGCCTCCTTTGGACGCTCTTTAATGGCTGAATGCCTTTCTAGTATGGAGGTGACCAAAGCTGCAAACAATATTTTTTAAAAAGTCAGCTGCTTTTCTGCTCAAGTTCAGCAATATTGGTTAGCACCCTCATTTTGATTGGAAAAAAGCCAACCAAACTGCCTGTTTAGCTTACCTTTTCAGCTAGGTATGACATACTGAAAAGAAAGCCCTCTCCAGACTGTCAGTTCTCAAAAAGAACAAATGCTAGAAAAATGTTTGAATTCAAAATCCCTTGAAACCCAAGCAATGCTTCAATAAATTTAGTTTCAGGAACACACAAATGATAGGAAAGGATTCACTGTATATTACAGAAATGCGGCTTCTATTGAAATGTGTGACATTTCACATTGGAAAACAATACACCCATAGTAATAAACTATGAGAAAACACCACTGCTAAGGGCTTGCATAATCCTGGAGGAGGCAAAATTTTCTGTGGATATGGATAGAAGAGTCCTGTACTGACTAAAATGGATGAAAGATCACATATGCCAAATGAGAATCTGAAAGGAAAATGAGAAAAATGGGCTAAGATTAAATCAGAGCCAGACAAATTTGGAATACCATGATGCCTCTAGCAAGTCTGGAGTACAACCTTGTTTACATAGAAAGGAAAAAGCATAAACACCCACAAGGCTGTTTCAAAATAGCAGCTAAGTACCACTTCTAAACAGTTCCCCATATGAAGTCAGGATGTGGCGCAGACACAGAAAATGAAAAGATTATGATTCTAATTAAAATATCATATCCAGACCTGTGGAATTTAAACTGGAAATGAGATACAGGTATGAAAAATCAAGCCTGACATTTAGTGATATCTGTGGCGCAGCTGATTATCAGTCTGTCCATGTGATACACCCAGGTCCACCTGAGTTAATTTGAGGGTGCCACAGGACATCCATGGAAGGTGATCAGCAGAGATGGGAAAATGATCTGGCTGAAGACAATGGACATACTTGGAACAGGGTGACTCCCTGAACTGCTGGCCACCTTCACAATCCACAACCTGAGCAGGTCATGCAGAAGCCCTCCTGATGGAAATTTTAGGTGATTCTGGAGACTCCTTCTGAGTGTATCATTCAGCCTGGAGAATGACTATCAGAGACTAGCCCAGAGACTACCCTCAGTGGTCCCTGCTGCAAATCTGGTCAGTTTGAACAGTGATAAAGTATTTGTCAAAAATATTTTGAAACTGTTTGCTGATACAGAAATGATCACATAGAAGAGTCTTTTGCACGGAGGCAGTTAAAATGGTTTTTGCTTGTGGTTCAGATTGGCTATATTGAGGGATATCAATAAGGAAGAAATATGCTTGTGTTGGGGTCCTTATACAGAATATCAGCTAGAGCATAAGAACTGAGCCAAGAAATGCTTTGGGAAGTATCTCCTGGTCCAACTGAGGACGGCCCTGAAGGGGGCCTCACAGCAGAGGCTCCTGTTGCCATCCGTGTAGTTGTTGGTCATCTTGTTTGGGAGATTTCATCTCTCATATGAGCATTATGCTGTGTCGAAATCCCAATAAAGTTTTAAGTATAAAATAACACAGTTTAGAGTCTGTGTAACAAGACAGTTCCATATTTTGGACTGTGGATTTCAGAGTATAATGGGCTACATTTGCCCACACATTAGCCACCTTGGTTTGGACTGGCAACTGGAGATACTTGAAAGGAGGTTATTTTATATGAATGGGCATTTTTCACTTCTGAAAAGAACGCCTCTTCAACATGACAAATTAGTGACAAAGAATACAGTAACTGCTGTAGAATACGTAGAGTACTTTGGCATATACAAGTAGAAAAACCTTAAGAAGACATTGAGGTCAGCCTATCTACCGGTAGGAATCTTAAGTGGGGAGTTTATAGAATTACCATGTAATAGCAAAAAATGTTATAATAATGCTTTTAGACAGGCATGCTGGAACAAGTTATAAACAACAAAAATAACCAAGTTGCATCAGAGACACATAAGACTTCACTATTAATGCATGATAAATTCAAGGTGACACAGCTTGAAGATAAATACAGAGCTTCTATTAGGAGAAAGTATACACTCGAATTCTTTGTCCTTTTACAAAGCTGAATGGGCAAGTGGAGGGCAAATATATCTCTTTCTTGCATAATTGATACACCTATCAGTAAAATACCCAAATACCATCAACAAGCAATACAGCAAGTAAAGAGGAGAAACAGGAAAAAGAAAGAAACTGTGGACGAAAACCATCATGAGAGTCTCAGACAAGAAAAACACTCCCTAGGACCATATATGTACTAAACAATCTAGATCCTAGAGGAAAGGTCCAAATAAATTGGATGCCTCCCACACTTAGAACAAGGCACAGTGCAGCAAAGATAGGTTGTAAGAGCAAGTGTCGAAACCAGGTTCTGGACTCCCAATCTGTTGCTGAGCTGCTATTTAAGCTCAGGTGGTTTCATTTCACTTGTATTTCTTGCTTCTCTTCCCTTTTCTCCATCCCATCTTCAGAGAATCACAGATTAATCTGAGTTGGAAGACACCCAGAAGGATCATCAAGCCAAACTCCTGGCCCTGCACAGGACAGCCCCAAGAGTCACACCATGTGCCTGAGAGCATTGTCCAAGTGCTTCTTGAACTCTGTCAGATGTGGTGCTGTGACCACTTCCCTGGGGAGCCTCTTCCAGTGCCCAAACACCCTCTGGGTGAAAAACCTTTTCCTGGTATCTAACCTAAATGCCTCCTGACGCAATTTCAGGCTATTCCCTCAAGTCCTGTCACTGCTCACCACAGAGATCAGTGCCTGCCCCTCCTCTTCTCCTCACAAGGAAGTTGTAACCACAATGAGGTCTCCCCTCAGTCTCCTTTTCTCCAGGCTGAACAGACCAAGTGACCTCAGCTGTTCCTCACATGGCTTCCCTTCAAGGCCCTTCACCATCTTCATTGCCCTCCTTTGGACACCCTCGAACAGCTCGATGTCTCTCTTATACTGTGGCACCCAGACCTGCTGTGCCCCCAGCACTCGAGGTGAGGCCACCCCAGTGCAGAGCAGAGCAGGACAATCCCCTCCCTTGCCCGGCTGGTGATGCTGTGCCTGATGCCACCCAGGACACAGGTGGCCCTCCTGGCTGCCAGGGCACTGCAGACTCATGTTCAACTTGCCACTGACCAGGACCCCCAGGTCTCTTTTTATGTCACTGTTCTCCATCATCTCACTCTGTATTACAGGTTGCCCCATTCCTGATGCAGAATCTGGCACTTTGCCTTGTTGAACTTCATACTATTAGTGATTGTCCAGCCCTCTAATCCTTTCAGGTCTCTCCACAAGGCCTCTGTTCCTTCGAGGGAGTCAATGTCTCCTCCCAGTTTTGTATCATCTGCAAACTTACTTAGTATCCATGCCAGTTCTGTGTCCATGGGATTTATGGAGATTTTGAAGAGAACAGGAGCTCTGTGGAACCCCACCAGTGACAGGTCACCAGTCTGATGTCCTTCCATTCACTGTAACCCTTTGTGACCAACTCATGAGCCAGCTGCTCACCCATCACATGATGTGTTTATCCAGCTGTGTGCTGGATATTTTGTCCAGAAGGATCCTGAGAGAGACAACATCAAAAACTTTACTGAAATCTGAAAAGATTACATCCACTGGTTTCCCTTGATCAACGAGGTGGGTTACCTTGTCATAAAAGAAAATCAGGTTTGAAAAGAACGGCTTTCCTCTCAGGAAGCCATGCTAGCCTAGTGACTATGTTGTCCTTCAGGGGTTTTTCAGTACCTCCCAAAATAATCTTCTCTGTAGCTTTTACAGGCACTGAAGTGAGACTGACAGGTCTATAGATTCTGGGCTCCTCTTTCTCGCCCTTCTTGAAAATCGGGACAATGTTTGGCAGCAACCTCTCTGGATTCCCAAGACCACTCAAAATTCACTAGGAGAAGTTTTGCAATGACATGAGACGGCTCTTTGAGGATTCCTGGATGAATCCCATCAGGCCTCATAGATTTGCAGGGATCCACCTGGAGCAGCAGATCCTGCACAATATCAGGGTCAACTGGGAGCTGATCTTTCTCACAGTCATGGTCCTCCAGCTCAGGGCACTGAGACCCCCTTGGTCCATCACCCATGTTAAAGACTGAGTCAAAGAATGCATTAAACACCTCTGCCTTGTCCCTGTCCCTGTTTGTGAGGTGACCTTCCTCATCCTGTAACTGGCTAATGTTATTTCTACACTCCATTTTGCCATTAATATAATTGAAAACAAATCTTTTTATTGTCCCTCACAGTTCTGGCCATCGTCAACTCCAACTGCACTTTGGCCACACAAATTTTCTTCCTACAATGGGAAGCAGTATATCTGCATTCTTCCCATGTCTCCTGACCTTGCTTCCACTGGGCATATACCTTACTTCTTTGCCTTATTTCCAAGAGAAGATTCCTGTTCAGCCAATCTGGCCTCCCACCTCTCCTGCTTGACTTCCAACATTTGGAAATTGCCTGCTCCTTTACCCTTACGAGGTGATGTTTAACAAGTGACCAGCACTGATGGACTCCAGCACCTGTCAACACATTTTCCCAAGGGTCCTTACTCACCAGTTCCCTGAGCAGCCTGAAATCTGCTCTCCTCATGTCCAGAATTGAGGTTTTGCTAACACTTCTTCTCCCATCAAGAGAGATTTTTAACTCAATCACTTCGTGGTCATAGTGGCCAAGATGTCCACCAGCCTCTACTTCACTCACGCGATCCTCTCTGTTGACAAGATGTAGATCAAGGAGGGCATCTTTCCAAGCTGGCTCCCTTAGGACCAGCAGGTTCCATAAAAACTGTCACCAAGGTTTTTTAAGAATGTTGTGGCCTGGGTTGTATCAGCTGGTTTATGCTTCCAGTTAATTTCTGGCAAGTTGAAGTCCCTCATAAGAATAAAGGCTCCCTCTTAAGAAGTGTGTCTTAGTTCCTCAAAAATTAATTCATCAGCATCATTGTTCTGCCTATAGGTCTATACTAGTTTCCCACAATGACCTGCATTATTTGTTTGCCCCTTGATTCTTATCCAGAGCCTCTCAACTGTGCCATTGTCAACTGTGAGTTCCATACATTCTAACCCTTCTATCACATTCAGTGCTGCTCCTCCACCTCTGCCCTGCCTATGCCTCCTGAAGAGCCTGTAAGTGTCCACCATGGCACCCCAGGATTCATCCCACCAGGTTTCTCTTATGCCAATTATATCATATGTGTGGGATTGGGCCAAAGGTTCAAGCTCATCCCACTTGTTCCTTATGCTGCCTGCATTAGTGTAGAAACATCTCAGGTGCGATGCATTGTAGCCAATGTCTTGTGAAGCAGATTGAGGGACTCCATTAGTGCCCATTTCCTCAAGTTTTGGCACATAATCCCATTGTTCATCACTTGAGAGCCTGTTTTTTTTTCCCTTTCCCGCTTCCAAGCTAGTTTAAAGCTCTGTCAATGAGCCCTGCTAGCTCCTGTGCTAGAATTCATTTTCCCCTCTGACATGAGTTTATCCCATCAGGTGTGAGCAGACCAGGTGCTGAGTAGATCATCCCATGGACAAAACCCCAACATTTTTCTGATTACTCCAATCTCAGAGCCACATATTGACCTGATGGATCTGCCTACTTCTATCAGTATTACTCCTTGTTACTGGAAGGATCAAAGAAATCATTACTTGTAATCCTGATCCTACTATCAATCGTCTCAGGGCCCTGAAGTCTCTTTTGATTGCTCTCACACTTCTCTTTGTTAATTCCAGACTGCCAGCTTGAACTATAAATAGCAGGTAGTAATCAGAGGGCCTTACTAGACTGGAGAGTTTTCCAGTGATGTCCTTTATCCAAGCCCCTGGGAGACAGCAGATTTCCCTGTGAGTTGTGTCTGGTCTGCATATTGAGCCCTCCATTCCCCTAAGAAGGGAGTCTCCTATTACAACTACCCTTCTTTTCCTCTTGATAGAGGAGGATGTGATGCAGGGTACAGGTGGTGTTGCTTTAGGAAGCCACCCTATCCCAGACTTTCCCCCACCTCATCAGTTGTCTGGCCTTCTAGGTCCAGAGCCTCACACCTGTACCAGTCCTACTTGTCAAATTCTGAAGTGGAGGAGGAAGAGGATTGTAAATCTTACTGATTTACAAGCCACTCAGGCTGCTGGCTCCATATTCAGCACCCACCATGGTGCATACCTGGAAACTGAGAAATGCCTACACACATTTGCTATGTTTAAAGAAGAATCCATTCTCATACAACATAAATGGTGTTCAGTGCAATATCCTCTCTGACATGCATAAAGAAACAGGTCTCTGCACTGAAATCTGCAATCTGTGCAGCAGAGGTGTCATCAGAAAGTTTGCAGAAGTTTTCCTCACAACCCCCTTGAAAGCTGGCCATGAATCAGTTTGAAAGCAGCATCTGTTCTGTACACACCAAAAAAATGTTTTGTACTATGTGGGAAATATGAAACAAATGGAGCCACAGAAGAAACAGACAAATACAAGTGAATTCCAGGTAACTCCAGGATAGACAAACTTCTGAGAGAGCACAGAACTCACATTTCAATATCAGCATTTTTTTCTTGTTAAATTACATCAGAAAATGGAAGATTAAATTATTTCTTTGACAATGAGCATTTAAGCATTTTGCTTGAAGGGGAAAAAAAGAACCTAATTAAAAAAACAAAACCACAAAGTCTTCTGAATATAACTAAGGGAATAACACTTGAGGTAATTTATCTGGACTTCCAAGAGACTTTGGTGAGCTCCCTTGCACAATGGAGTTCTTAAAGCGCTGCAATAGACTAGAAACAGGTGGTGAAATTTGAAAGCTACTGAGTTGAGAGGAGTTCTGTCACTGAATTCATTGAGGTTATGCATTTAGCCAGAAAATCCTGGTGGGAATGAATGGTCATTTTCCAATTTGGCAAAAATATCAGAATGCAGTAATCCATGCATCTCTGCTATGATTGGTTTTGTACAGGATAGTTATACAAATATAAATTAAACTCTGAAAGCAGGGGTAAGGGTGAGATGCCAGAAACAGCAACATGAAGCTAGTCAATATTTAATAAGACTTTGCAGAAGCTACCCAGGATAGCAGAACAAATTTCAGCAATAAATGCAGGGTCATGGTTTTTATGAGAACCAATCTGAACCATTGATCAATGCTGTTTGACTCCATATTTACTGGAACAATTTAGAAGAAAACCCAAGGCCTGTCATATAACTAAATCTTTATGAAAATTTTTGCAAAAGAGAAACCACTCAATTTCTGTTTGAACAGATGTCTGGATTCATAAGCATCTCTTTGCTCAGGTTCTTCCTCCAGTTTAGCAGAAATGACACATCTGCCATCTCCCTCTTCCCAGGCTCAATAATTAGATGCTGAAATCGCAAAGCCAGAAAGTCAAACCAAAATAACAGAAACATATCTGTGAACAGACTTGCAGTGCAGCTTGTAACATTTACCTACGCAGAAAATACAAACTTTTCAGAGATTTGTTATTCAACATCTTATGTAGATGAAGGTCAGGATTAGGGGGCAGAGCAGCATGGGTGGCATTGTTGTGGAAATCTGTTGTAGACCTCCTGACCAGGAATATGAGGTAGAAGAGGCCTTCAGGCAACTCTAAGAACTCACATGGTCACATGCCCTGATCCTATTGTGGAAATATGACTACCCCAATATCTGCAAGAAGGATGACATAGGATAGCATAGAAAATCCAGGAGGTTTCTGTAGGGCATTGTTGATGACCTCCTGTGGAGCTAACATGAGGGGAAACAATATTAGAAGTCCTACTGACAGCAAGGAAGAACTGGCTGGGAGTGTTGGGGTGACCATGAGACAGAACTTAAGAAGCACGAGAGAGTAAAACAGAGCAAAAGTCAGGACCTTAGCCCTGGGCTTCAGGGTGGTAGATATAGGCCTGTACAGAGAGAGATGTCTTTGGAAGAATCCTGTGGAATATGGTCATGAAGAGAAGGAAGGTTCACAAGAGCTTGCTGATAGTCAAGCTCCAGAAAGATCCATACCAACATATAAGAAGTCAAGCAAACATGGAAAGACACCTGCATGGATGACTGAGGAACTCCTGACTAAATTCAGACAAACCCCCAAAGTGTTCAAGAAATGAAAGCAAAGATACATAACCTATGAGGAATATAAAGATACTATCTGAGCTTGGAGGGATGAGTTTAGGAAAGCTAAAGCCCACATGGAATTGAATCTCACAAGAGACATGAAGGACGAGAAACCCTCATACAGGTAGGTACACTGGCAGCAAAAAGAAGGCTAGAGAAAAAGTGGACCTGTTGCTGAATTGGGCAGAGAACCTGGTGACAAAAATACAGAGTAGGCTGAGGTACTCAGTTACTTCTTTCCTCTGCTATTAGCTGCTAGGGTCAGTCTCTGGAAATCCCAGACCCCTGAAATCACAAAGTCTGCAACCAGGAAGGCTTACTTTTGTAGAGGAGGGTCCTCACATTAGGGAGCATTTAAACAAAGCAGACTTACACAAGTCCTTGGTGGCTTGCATCCAGAAATGTTGAGGGAGATGTCTGATGTCATTGCATGATCAGTCTCAACTATCTTTGAAAGGTGCTGTCTGAGAGCGGTCCTGGTCTGCATTATGAAGCATGTTGCCAGACACACGTGGATTGCTGGTTCTCTTTCTGGGCTCCCCAGAACAAGAAAGATGTGGACATATGGAAAAAAGCCTAGGGCAGGACCACAAAGAGGATAGGAGCTGGAGCATCTCTCTTATGAAGTGGGAGAGAGCTGGGATTGTGCAGTCTGGAGAATAGAAGGCTCAGGTGGGATATGGATACATATTTAACATACAAATAAATGTTTAATATTATATATATATATATGTATTTCTACAAATTATTTTTATACATATAGAAATACCTGATGGGGGAGAAAAGCTGATTGGAATCAGGCTCTTCTTAGTGGTTCCCTGTCACAGGACAGGAGGCAAGGGGGATAAACTGAAACACAGAAAATTCCACATAAATGTAACAAAAGCAGGGGTTTTCACTGTGAGAGGGATAAAACACATAACATGTTCCCTAGAAATTTTCTGGAGTCTTCAGCTGTCAAGATATTCAAACCCCTTACCTCAAAGCAAGGAAGCCCACAAAAATAGTACTTAAATAGGTTTCACACTTTTATGCTCAAACAAAACTAGCTAATTTACCCTAATCTTACACAAAGAGGCGTCTGAGCTGTTAGAGTTGAAGGCCATAGCAGTGACCCAATGCATGAATGTTCTAACCAAAACAGCAACTGACAAATGGATCTTTTAAAGCAAATATTAAACAGTCTTTAACTTAAAGTTCTATATGTTCTACTAACAGTGTTCACCAGGAAGATGTACTAGTTCATAGGGATAGTCCAGTTGCATCCAACTGCTGCTGTGGACTAACAAAGGCATTTGAGTGACAACCATGGTGTTCCTTGGTGTCCACAAATTTCTTGAAACATCTGAGTGTGACTATTTATTATGGATGTTACTGCAAATACACAGAAAATTTTGAGTCCAAAGAACCATCACTCTAATATGCAACTACAGTAGGGCAAATACTTGCATTTTTCTGCTTTTCAGCTATGGGGACGCCCACTATTAGCAAGGAAATTTGCAAGGATCAAACATCACAAACTCAGAAAGGTGCAGATGTGTTTTTGTGAGTGCACAACTCCACCAGATTTCTATATAATAGTTTAGAGGGACCTTCTTGGGAATTTACTCTACTGACATTTGTAATTTAATGCTGCATCCCCTGAAAAAATAAAATCAGAAATAAACCAGCACTTTGTTATTAGAAACCATGTCTCTGCCTCACACTACAAGTCCACTATAGCTAGAGAGTGCATACATGAAGGCCAAACTATGTGACTCATGTGACTATCAATTAGGTATGTAATTACAAACAGGCTCCATGTGGCTGTCTCCAGACTCAGAGGCTCAGTGTAGCCACTTTCTCTACTGTAGCGTCAGACTGCTGAGCATAAAATTGCTTGAACACATTAAATGCCATTTTACTTCCACTAAAATTATAAAATCATCTTTCAGCATGACAGAAAAAAGGGGTTAATTAAACCATTTAGGAAAAAAAATTCCAACACAGCCCTGTTTCCTTTTTATAGATATACCTTTTTATCTTGTCTGTGGGAGTGTCAGCCATGGTAGAAATGTAGGTGTATTTGGAAAGACTGTGTCAGCTGCAAAACTCTTTCTGATTTAAAGTAGTTCATTTGTAGGGTGAGAGGAAGCAGTTGCTGATCTCTCCCAGTGGTCGGGAGACAGTATTCTCTAGAGCAAGAGGGATGTTTTGTTGGTTTTTTTGCAAAGAGATCCTAACTGTAGTAACCCTGTATGTATTGGAGGCATGCACTTAAATCAGGCTACCTCAGCCAAGATGCATTCTTCTGGAAAAATTACTGTAGAGCTGAGAAAAGTGGTAACAGGACACTAATAGTTATTGTCCCTGAAGTGACTTAAAGGTTATAGCTGTGATATAAAGGTTATAGCAGATATGCTAATGAAGGCATAAGGAAAGTGCAGACAGGAGGTGAGTTACATGAATCTTGTAGAAGCCCTGAAAATCTACTCCCAGCAGATATCACATTTGTATCAATACACAGCATCCTCAATTAGCATAGATGTAATTATAAACTGTATTATTAATACAGAAGCTAAGGGAATATCTTAACATATTGTTGGGGTTTTAGTTTAGTCTTAGTTTTTTTTTCCTGTTAAAGGAATTTTCTCCCATATGCATGTTGCTAGGGGACAAATAGCTGTACTTAAGAAAGACAAAAAGGGGAGTGGGGCGGGCCTGGCTACTCCTTTGTCTAAACCTGGGTGTGGGGTCAGTTCGCTCTGAGCGTCCGGAGAGAGAAGCTGCAGAGAAAGGAGCTGCTGCTTCTTTCTTTTTGGCCGTTCTTTCTTCCTGCTGGAAACAACGCCGGG
>NW_008238355.1:1877553-1880215 GCF_000691975.1 Corvus brachyrhynchos
CCATCGCACCTGCCCTGCTCACCGGGAGCCGCCAGCGCCCCTGCCGGCTGCGAGCGGAACTGCACCCGAGGGGAAAGGGCCTGACAGCCAAGAAGGCTGGGACTGGGTTTGTGATTGCTGTTACTGCCAGAGTTGTTGTTGTTTTTGTTTGACTGGTTATATACATATATATATATAGTAAAGAACTGTTATTCCTATTTCCCACATCTTCGCCTAAAGGCTCTTGATTTCAAAATATAATAACTTGGAGGGAAAAGGGGTTATATCTGCCACTTCAAGGGGGGCCTCTGCCTTCCTTAGCAGACACCTGTCTTTCAAAACCGAGACACATATGGGGAATCTCTCTTGGAAAATTTCAGTGGTGTGGTTACATGGCAGATACTGCTAGTGTCTAACAAGGCACTACATTGTTTTATAGACAAATTGAGGAAGAAATGTTTTAAAGAGTATTTTCAAGGCACCTAATGTGTTGATGTCTAACCTACCAGGTGGAGAACTGAAAGGTGCCACAAAGTTCAAATATTCTAGCACTTCATTTCTCATCTGAGGGTTGGTGGCATGGAGAACAGGGAAGGGTAAAAAATGAAAGTATTGCAGAGGTTCCTTCTCCTAATGGCCAATTTGGGAATGTCGCAGGCAATTAACAGGCAGTCTGCTGATTCAAGAACATATGAAAAATTGTTATATGCAATATGTTCATTTGGGATGCTGAAAAAAGTAAGTCTCAAAGTTATTAAATTAGAACATTTATATGAAGAAACAATAAATGCAGTGCTGTCAACTAGTCTCCTGGCTGGAAGGTTTCTTTGAGTGAAATTTCTGCATTAATTTTAATGCTTTCAGAGAACACCACTGAGGTGAGTGAAATATTTCAGCCCTGCGAGAACTGCAACAGCAGGTGAGTCCAGCACAGACAGAAAGTTCATAACAGTCACCTTCCTTTTTTACTGAGACTGACAACACCTTAAAGTGCAAAGGAGCTCCCTACCCAGGTTTGTGCTGAAAAAATAAAATCACAGCATAAATGTTCATTTATTCATATTTACTGTTAATTTGGATAAGTGGTTTTGCTTTATACATAAAAATGACAGCCCTTTTTTTTTAACACAATGTTTGTTTTGGAATGGGACATATCTGAGCACACATGATAGGAAATCTAAACCATCCCAATGCTGATACATTTAGCTGCTTGATGATTACTCCCACTGTCTCATTTGTAGGGAAGTAACTGTATGTTCTCATTGATTTTGTATTCTGAAATTTATATCACCAATTATAGGCTCATCATAAATAAGATCAGTTACCTTTTTTTTTTTTCTTTAATTTCTCCCATAATACTAGGGTAATATGCAATGCCATTCCATACATTATTCTGCTTTTAGACAACAGGAGACTTAAATGTTCAGCTTCTGAAACAGTCCCATTCTTCTTCCATACAATCAGCTTGAACTACAAGTTTATTCTGTGTTAATACACTAGAACTTTATGCTGGTTGCATTAGAGATTCCTATTATAATGTCTTTTCATGAAATAAGACACACTTTTTGTAAAATGGATCCTCTTTTTTAATCACTTTTATCTCATAGCCTCTGATGTCTTATTATTCATACAACCCATTTGAGAATGGCAAAATCATTTTGAAGTCTTGAACTCTGACAAAGAGAATTAAGACAAAATTAGGAATGCATATTCCATTTCCCAAAACTTACATGCCAGTTAGCCAGTGGCAAACATTAGCCCTGAAACTCAAGAGTATCCAAAAGCACTTAGTTTTACTAGAGAGGTTAAGTTAAAAAGGAAAGAATTTTCCCTTGAAAAACAATACACATGGAATAAAGAAAGAATGGAAGATCAATAGAATAAAGAAATTTCAGAATATTTTCTCTTCTGATCCAGGAATTTGTAGTAACAAAATTATTTATTTTTTTAATTGTTGTGTCCACTTTTGCTGAACCTGACTTTATCTAGCATCTACAATATGAAGCGAAGAATGTACTCAAGGAGCAAGGCTATAAATAAATTGTTCTACACTCATCATGCTAAATTTGGAGATGGTCATATGGCTATGGAAACCAAGTTGAACTGCAGCAATAAAACACGTGGTGTTTATTGATGTGCACTGTTGTATAAGGCAGTAAAACTGTATCAGTACCTTGTGTTACAGTTATGCTTTTATTTAAGTTTTCAAGATGGTGAATCACAGTCGTCAGTAAATTTTCTCACTTCACAAGGACTTCCTGAGCTCATTCAATTTCAAGGCTGCATTGTACAACATGTTGATTATCCGCAAAGCAAAAGACTTGTTAAAATAGCAAAAATTTGCTGTTTTTCAGAGCTCACAAAACCAAGTGGTATAAACCAAACTATAAGGAGCATTTCATCTGCATTTCACAGATGAGAAATTGAGATGAGAAATTGAAATGAGAAACTGAACAGAGATTAAGTTTGCTCTGAGCCCCAAGAACTAAAGAACAGGCCTTATAAAGTACTGTGATTGAGCTATAAGACATCTCTCTTCCAGTCCATCATGTCACAATTATAGCTATTTACAAAGATAAAAAAACCCTCCCAAGGGTTCAAGAAATATGGCTCTATAAAACTATCATCAAGGTCTTTTTCTACATCCTGAATATATAATCAGGGTTTCATTTCAATTATTTTA